>NW_028288540.1:2112500-2279287 GCF_059628265.1 Tinamus guttatus
ATTAAGAACCTTCGTAAAAGAAATAATTGTTCCAGTTTACATATGTCTCAATAGTGGCTAACAATGGCACAAACATGACACCATCTAACTCCTTTGTAAGTAACTGGTGTCTTAAATTAATATCCATTCTACTATGAAATATATCAAAAAAAAAAAAAAAAGAGAGAGAGAGAGACTCTGAAGAGGAGCTTGGATAACAGTGGCAATGTAAAAATGCACTAGAAGCTGTTAAAACATATCATAGTAGAAGGTATAGACCATCAGAGTCTCACCAGGACTATATAGAAGCCAATCCATGGGAAAGACTCTTTGGAAACAATCTCTTTGTATCTGTATCCATGAATACATTCAAATAAAATTACCACCTATTTGGATATTTGAAGTACTAAGACTTCTCAAGATGATTTTAAAAAAACAAAAACCAAAAAACACTAAGTAACTTTTCAGAGAAGGGTTCTTCTGGCTCAATTTTAGGAACCAAGTCTCTGACGACAGAGATGAAACTCTATTACCTTCAGTGACCAATCTCTGATATTCTCACAGAGAGTATCTCATCTGGTCAAGAAACCCATCAGAAGAAAAGTTACTTTCTCTATTCAAAATGCTTTGGCATGACTTTCACCATTTGAAAATGCTTTAGGGTATATCCAAGCTGCAGAATATAGCACTGAACTGCTTCTACTACTATATTAAACTAAAACTAGCTTGAAATATTTTGTAATCAACAGCCAGCATAATTCAAGCTTCATTGTAAAAGCCAGAACAAAGAAAGACCTCCACTAAAAATCCTTCCAAATGCACTTATTACACACTGTAGCAGAAACTACTAGTCACAGGAAAAACACAACACCTTGATAAATAACACTGGGACAGTTAAACAGATCAAGGAGACTAAAATTATGAAAGGAACTGATATTAACTAACTGCATGGATCAAATGCAAGCAATAAACAAGTGCACCAAGCAGTATTAGAAAAGAGCAATAAATCAACAAATTAATCACAAATAACTGAAAAAGAAGCATCAGCTTCTTCAGCTGTCACAGCAGCTGAACAGAAACTGGATCATAAAGACAAGAAACTGTAATGACGAAGAAGAAATCATGTGGATTCTCATCTAAAAAAATCATATTATTTTATTCTGTAATGGCATATTTTCAGTTACTGATTTCCAAAGGGTTCCAAAACATTCCAGAGGTTGGATTCCTTTAAAGACACTACAAGAAGAGCTACTTGTTGCATTAAAAAGTCTGTGTGGACTATCTAAATAATGGTAGATCAGTCAGACTTGGGAATTAGAGAAGGGTTTTTAACCATTGTGGAATTTCAAAATCTTGCCGTTGCTTATGGATCATGGTAATGACAAAAAACAAGAAAGAACACTTAATCCCATGAAAATATGGGATATAAACATCAAAAAAGAAAAAAAAAAACATAGAAAGAACATGAAGCCATTACAGGAATATTTAAGTTTAAATCTATGTTTTCTTTACCTTAAATACTTTAAAATATTCAGGAAGTACAGAAGCAAATTTTCTGATGGCATATTCTTTGGCATCTTCATTGTGATCTAGTGACTTGCGAATACTTCTCCAAAGAATTACAATGATCTCCAACAAACTTGCCATGGAGCTCATGTCATTTATTGACAACACACTATTCAACGTCTGAAATGCAAACAGATGATATTACCATTTATATTTTAAAATATAAATGTAGGTTATAATAAGGTTTAAAAGGAGGAAAATCCATGTATTGCAAAATGCTGTTGGTTTTGTTGCAGAACACATTTATTCTTAATGCATATACAGCTCTGGTGATTTTGCTACTTTTTTTTTTGTATATACTTGATTGCAAAGCCAAATAAATTTATAACAAGCACTGGAATTGGAAAAATGCTCATCATTCACATTCCTTCTTACTTATCCAAGCTACTTCACCAAATTACTGCCATCCCAGAGTATGGAAACACCATGATAGTGGTTTTCCCCTTGAAATCCAGGGATGCACAGGTGCTTTCCTTCTGACTTTTGGCTTATCATTAACAGCTACCTCTCAAAATCTATGTAATAGAAATTACTAGAACTTATCATAAAGTAAACTTGCTTACACCTATGTTCTCCTTTTCCTTTTCAGCATCATCATCATCATCATCATCTACATCATCATTACGAAAACTCTCTTTTGCTGCCTTCTGGATGCAGGCATTCAAGCAGCGCCGAATAGTTAGCATCAATTTAGCTACAAATAAATATAAGAAGAATTAATTAGATATTTACTATTTATTCGGAATGTTATTAGTAATTACTGCTACATGTAATGCCACACTGTCATTCTGAAAGTTGGGCAACAGAGCCAGGCATAGCCAGCAAAAAAAGACACCCAATTTATTGGTAAAATATATGGAAAATGATTTATTTACTTAGATATCAAGTGGAAATGGTTCTTTCTGTAACTTCATTGTTAAGAAAGTCTGCAAATTAAAAAAAAATAGCAACAGTAATAAAGGCTCACATGCAAACTGGGCTCAGAGGAACTTCCCACATTCATTGGACATAGCTATTTAATGAACAATATTCAAAACACATCTCCTCAGATGTAAATCCCAATTATTTAATGAAAGATGCAGAAGCCTAACCACTGCATTCCTTAATGAGGAACTCTCCTTGGATAAATGTGAAAGGGTTGCCACCTCTACTGAAAAAATGACTGGCTGAAATACATTAGCACATGTTATTGCAAAACTACCTACCACAAGTGAGGATTGGAAAAGAGGCAACAGCTTGAACTTTGTACCTAAGTATCCCATGCAAATTATTTATGGTATTGAGACTCATTGGAAATAAAAATGCCTAGTTTACTTGGCAAAACAACACCCATTTCCAAAAGGTGATTATACTGTCTGCGGTACAGAGTGTGGTCACTTTTAATGGGGAAGAGGATTTTTTAGATCTTCTCTGAGCAAGCCTAAAATATTATCAATCCCCGACAATCTGATTATTAGAAACAAATATTTTCACTTCTTGTAGAAGCTTCCACAGAAAGATCTCAAATTGCTTTAGACACCAGCATATCTTACTTCACTATTTTTGCAAGATAAATATTGGCTTAGACAGCTTTAAGGTGAGAGAAGAAAGGGAGACCAAACAAGCACATAGGCTAGTGAATGTAGTACTGAATCTAAGAATCATTTTTGCTTTCTTCATTGTTGAGAAAGCTCAGAACTGAAGCCACCAGGATTTATTGCAGGTGTCGAGAATGTCAAGAACCATGAACTAATCACATACTAGCGAAAATCTAGCAACAATGTCCTCTTGCAAACACTGTTGGTGAAAACCTTTAGAAATCAATCATGTGGTGTGAAAATGGTATTTCCAGAGCCTGCTAATGTTTTGTACTTTACCTATATTGGTGGGGGCAGTATACTCATAAGCATATTGATAGAATTTTCTAGCTGCTGCCGAATTCATCTGGATAAGAGTAACGCAGCGCTCACACCACACATCCTCAGGCTGGTTAACAGGGAAGAAGGAGTTGAACAGGAGATTCGCGATGCGCCGCGACACAGACCGTGAATCAACTTCAAGACGAGACAGGAGATGCTCCATGGGACAGATTTTCCAGAACTTTTTAAAGGGAGAAGAAATTAAGGAAATTATGAGGGGGGGGAAATTAAAAAAAAAAAAAGAAAAAAAAAAAGAGGAATTAACATTATTAATTGTGTTTTAACACTTTTCTGCATCAAAATAAAATAATATCTACCAGAATAGCATAAGCATTTCTATAGCCTTAAGCTTCTTTGTATTTTAGTATACATAATAATAATACTATAATCACATCTGCAGCAGCAAACTGCAGTCAACCTTTTTCTAATGTAATCACAAATGGTGAAGAGGTAATCTTTGGTGCAAGAAAAATTGCAGTGTCTGTGAAACTACAGATTAATGCTGAAATGGTTATTAAAAAGCAGAAGAAAAAAATATAAAAATGACATGTAATATCATTAAGAGTTTGAGGAGTATCTTTCTAAATAAATAGCAATACAAGAACAATATAAATCATGGCAAGACCTCTAAGCCCTAAACTTCCAGGGCAGCTATCAAATAATACATCTTCTATCAATTAATACAGGGCCACAATCTAAAATATGAGCAGAAGGTTGAGTGCCCCAGCGCTCCTTTTGCCATTCCACTGATGTTTTGGCAATAGAGGAACACCTGGTTTTAGAATCTCCTGAAATGGAAACTTCAGACAGAAGCTTTCTTCCAGAGAAGTGCCACATATCCATATTTCTGCACCCTTCCTCTGGGTTACTATAGTATTCAATGATTTATTTTAAGAAAAGATTCATTTTTATTTTGTAACTGTTCCTTTCCCTAAATTACCTTTAAATTGCCATCTGTTGTTACTATCAATTGAAATTTTTCTCTATCTAAATAGGATTCTTAAGAGAAGGAAAGATCTTTATCAGACTTATGAAAAACCCGAAAAGCGCAAAAAAACTGAGAGGCCCCTGTCATTTCGTAGTTCATCTGTGGAGACCAACACCAAATAAACCCAAAGAGAGCTAGTGGAAAGATTTTCCTTAAGGTGTAGGCAATATTCTAGAAAGCAGGCACATCAGTTGGTCCATCCTGGCAAGTAAATTTACACATTTTTCCCATTCTTTCAAACTGGTGCCTAACAAGCTCTCTATAAAGCTGAAGAGGCATCAGAAGCAAATGCTGTGAGATGAAAGACACTTCTGTTGGGCTAATAGGGCTTCCTTGCACCTTGACAGAAAGACCTGGAAGTAAGAGGCACATCACACATTTCTTCTAAGAGAAAGTAAGGTGGTTCCAAAATGAGTAGGGCTTCAGCCATGTTAGGTCAAGAAGGATCACTAAGGAGGTGTATTGCCTCATGCCATCAAAAAACTCAGAGGAAAGAAAAGGCAAAGGGATAATTCAAAGATCCCCAACCATGGCAAAAGCACTGTTTCTCACAATGGGCATGGGGAAAAAAAATTAAAAAAAGAAAGAGAGAGCTGCCTGGAAAACATCCAACATTTTGCATTAAATTATTTTAATGTAGGTGAAATGCATATATTTGGTAAGCAGGTAACTCTTGTGTTAGGGATAGCTATATTCTTTGGGCACTGCAGGCTTAAAACTCTGCCAAGTGAAGCATTTGTTCAAAGCTTAACTCCCCCCTAAACAACAGATGCACTATATGAAGTCACAGGTATGTATGTGCCTAGCATATGTCCTGAAAAAGCAGGCTTAGCAAAATACAAAACCAGGACTGAAAATATAAAAGTGAAACCAGTAAACCACTGATAACTCTGAATAGGAGAAGCCAACACTATAATGCCCTTGGGCTGGATAGCATCTCCCTAACTAAGACAGAAATACAGAAAGCTTTTTAAAATAGATTAAAGATACTATAAAAAAAAACAAATAAATAAAAAACACCCTCCACCTACATACCTACAAAAGACAAACAGTAAAAATAACGAAAGTCCATGAAGATGTTAGAAGAAGAGTATTTATCTTGATTAGAAAGTAAACGTTCCAGCTACTCTATAAAAATCTCTTCCTTAATAATATCCGTTTTTTTCCTATAGGTAACTCCTTTGAGAAATATAGAGGGGCTGCAGGCTGACCATGATACTGGGATCAATCAATTTATAAATATTCTCTGTGAACACCATAATTTCAGTAGAATTTATGGAATCAATAAAAAAGTGCTTTCAGGTTTCTACCCATCTTTGCAAGAACTTCCCTGCTCCTCCTCCCCGCTAAAAAAAAGAAGCCTTGAAATGGAGAGAAATGACCAACAGAGCATTTCACAAGCCTTAAGAATAAAGCATCAATTAAATGCTTAAATATATAAAAAGGGAAAGTCTGACATTAAAATTATGCCTACATTATTATGACATATTATTGTGACTACATTAAACATGTATTTTTTTTTCTTCTCAGGATTACTGCAGCAGTCAAACATGCACATTTTTAAAATAAATACTGTGGTTTTAATCTTGTTTGTTACCTATTGTGTCATTTATCCTACCTTAGCTGCTTTGGTAGCCTTAACTTTCAGCAGCATATCCACAAAAGCCACTCGCACTTTCTCAGAATTGTCATGGAGACTGTGTTTGGCTGCTGGCAGGAGTTGCTCCAGTAATGGGTGACTTAGTTTGTTGTCCAAAATTATTGGCAGACACTGCAAGAAAAATAAATGCTAAATAAAAAAATCCAAAGAGCAATTTACAAAAAGATCCAACTAAAATTGTTGAACTGGATCTTGAAACTTCTGGGGTTAAATCAAGAAGGGGCAGTAGGGAATGGCTTTCACTGAACCCTCAGAAAGAGTGGGGTGCAAAATCAGGAGGTAAACCTGCATATCAAGGCATGATTTGAAACCAGTGAAATAGAAACATATTGGCACCCATCTGCACACATTTTCAAATGTGAGCATAATTTCTAATAGATAAAATGATTAAATTATCAACAACTTAAATTTATCAGCAAACAAGTATGGGAATGGAAATTCAAAGTGAGTGGGAATCACAAAAGAGAACAATCACCCTTGTGAAGGGCATTAGTTCATATGTATATATATATATATATATATGTAATTTATAGGAATTTTATTACATCAGTAATTTGGCAGATTAAATCATTCCCTTAACTTAGTCAAGTAAAGTGCAAAAAAGGACAGCCATAATTTTAAATTTACAGAAAAGATTTACTTTAAAAACAGAGCAGCGAACATCAGCAGATGTTACATCATACGCCAGCTCTCCAATTAGTTTTTTTAAAAGCTCTGCAAGAATTGTTGCAGAAATCATCTCCCAGTATTTGGATGTTATCTGACTAACTCCAAGTATCCCTGTAGAGCGGACAACTGGATGAGGATCGTCTAAGAGGTTCTAAAACAAACAAAAGAAAAAAATGTGAGTATATTATTGTGACTCCACCACTATTTAACAATAAACTATCATGGGCAAATGCTACCATTACCTTTTAAGCATTATGTAAATTGTCATATGATGAAAGAAGTATAATACTAATATTTCCCCAAGCTATTTTACTATGGAGCAAACTGTAAGTTTCAAAAGAAAATATTGTCCAATATTTTTGGTATTTTTGGAATCTCAACTTTTAAAATATATTTAAAAAAAAGAAAAGAAAAAGAAAACATACAAAGAAAACCCCACACCTTACAGTAAGTCTTGTATCCATGTGTATTTTTAGACTTCTATTCACATGCAAATTTGCACTGGCCACAGTTTACATAAATAATATAAAAAAGAAACTTATTAATATATTTATTAGCATATTTATTTATAAAGACTATTTTGAGGATTTCTACAAATTCTTCTTAAAAATAGATTATGCCTATTCTCATCCATATAGCCTGGGAAAGATTTAGATTCTTATTATCATTATACATCACTTCAGAAATATGTAGTAATAGAGCACTAAAAGTGCCTTGAATGCTTATAGATTGAATGCAAAGTTCTCTTCACCAAGCCTAGGTAAATGAGGATCATGATTCATAGTTCATGACATCTAGCCTTTTGGAAGAGCCCTTCATTCACAACTAATAAATAATAGTCCCAAATATTTCATTTTCAGAGGCAAAAATGGTGCAGTGTCATGTGGTGATAACATTTTTAGCACTAAATTAATCTAAAATATGTCTCCTTTCATATTTTCCGTATTCCATATCTGCATTTCCCTATACACACTACACAAACTCCACAACTTCTTTAACTGCAACAACAGCTTCTTTTGCACTTAGCCTTGCTAAAAGTTTCATTTTTAATACATTCATTAAAACTTACGAAGAGTTCTTCAAATTGTCTCTGAACTTCATTGTCCATCTCCTCAACGTTAAAACGGGGATCACGAACAGGAAAAGCATCAACAAACAGAAACGCTGCATTCGAGCGAACTCCCGAGTTCCTGGCCTGTCATAATGGCAGGAAAAAGACAGTTTTCACTGAGCAGAGATTTTTATTATCAAAAGGCCCATCTGGCAAATAATGCTTTCAAACACTTCTGGTAGTATTTCTAGTAAGTTTTGGGCTTGGAAAGCCTAATAAGTTTAGAAATCCATGTGTTTTGAAACCTAATTCTACCCGTGACCTAGGTTGTACTCAATGGGCAGGAACTTAAGGCAAAAAAAAAAAATCCTATGTTACTGTAACATTTGTAATATTTACTGTAACATACTGTAATATCTGTAAAGTCTTATTTTTTAATCAAAGATCCTGAAATCACAGTCAGAGAACTATTGCCTTTTATAACTCTGAGCAAGTTAAAAGCAGTTAATCACCATACATACATACTTCGGCATTAATCATTAAAGCTCGCCTTCAAGATACAGAATCTTGAATTCAAGCAAAGCTTTCACTGATAAATTCTTTGTCTATATCTGAATCTATGTGAAGAGTTCAAGCCTACTTTTTCAAGAAAACTGTATTTTAGACTAGGTACCAGTAAGCCCAGAAAATAACTTATCTAAAAAACATTCAGTTGTGCATCTATGCACATGAATAATTGGACTGTCTTTTGAGCTCTAGGCAGCTTTCCAAATATCAAAATAAGCCTCAAAACCCCCAGACACTAGATCATTTGTAACAGCTTTCAATGCACTACACTATCCATTTTTCTGGCTGTGGAGCCCCAGATGTAAGAAAAAAAAGTGTATTTAGACACTCAGTAGCGAAAAGTAATTGGCCCACCACAATATGGGACAGAAAACAGATAGCAGGTAAAGAGATTAAGGAAAATATTTTTTTAAAAAAATAAATTTAAGTCATCTGGGAAGAAAGCTGAAATCTAACCACATGACCACCCTATATTTATGGAAGACTGCAGTAGTGCTATGAAGAGAGCCTGGCTCACTTGGAAAGGAAGGGAAGGGAAACTCACTTGAAAGGAAGGGGGAGGAAAAATTCCATAGAGATTTTGGGTCTAAGGTGAAAATAAAAACAAAAAAGTGTGTGTGTACGTGTGTTTCTTTCTTTTTAGACTATGTACAAATATATACACACTACACTTTGTATATAAATACGAGACTAGTACCATATATGTATAAAAAGAGCCACACACACTAAATAAGAGTAATGCAAATGTGGGTAACGACAAAGTAATAGGTGGTTCAAAAAACCTTCTGATTATTCCAAGTCTTTTTCTTTCCATGTCAAAGGAGTCATTCTGATCAAAGTTGGGGGAAAAAAAAAAAAAACACGCTGATAACCAGGAATTTTTAGAACTAAAGAAACAAAGAGCACATAAAAACACAAAACAAATGAGGAACAACTACTTCAGTTACAGTTTGTTGGGTATGTTCCTTCTGCCCTGGATCCCCACACGGAGTACCATCTTTGGGTAGAATGAAAAAAATATATCACAATTTTTCTACTCAACAAATTTAATAGCAATTCTAAATGTAACATTACATAGGTAAGTAAAGTTCAGCTACTTATTCGTTAGTTAGGGATTTTTGAATTTTACTTATCTGTCATGGATAATGCAAACAGTTAAAAATGTGGAGGTTATGAATCTTAATTACGTCCCATAAAAATGAAGAAAAACTTTTAACTTGGGGCTTGCCCACATTGTAGAGCAATAATAATAATGCAAAGCAAACAAGAGGGATATAGCTCTTTTGCACTGGTGTTTCCTGTGAAAAATAATACTTTTAAAGCATGCTTTTGTGCAATAACCTAGACCTTGTCTACCAGGGCCATTTCAGAAATTTATTTTTGATAAACTTTATAAGCATTAAATTGAATTCCCTTAAGCTCATTTTAATTCCGAATCATGTACCCATATTTTAAATTTCTACCTTTAATTAATTAGAATTTAGCTCCAGTGTTTTTGCATATTCAGGCTTTTATTACAGAATAAGTGTCCTCAGAGTTAGAATCAAATTCCATTAGGACTTTAGATTCATATTCTATTTTATTCCACACTAAATTGCACACAGAAAAGGAGCCTTTGGCTATTTAAATGGATAATGACTCTTTAGCTTTATGTTTGTCTATCTTGTAGATTTTTCAGAACTTTTTTTTTTATACTTTTTTTTCCGTTCATTTTCGGAGCTTTAAATTCCACCAGACCTCACAATACTGAAATTAACTTCAAATTCACTGAAATACTAATTTCCTGAAAAAAAAAAAAAGTTGCTTTGAAGTCTTTAAGGACTTCATCTTTATCAACAGATAAACCATATTTTAAATGTTATAGCTTCTTACATTAATAACCAATCGCTGCATCAACTGTCTCCACTGTGCTTGTACATAAGATGCGCTTTCCATAATAAAGACATACGCAAAGCTAAACAATTTATGTAAGGGTTAATATTGTAATGGCTTATAAAGTCATATTAATGCTTATAAAATATTTTAAGTGGAAGTCACAAAGTCACAGGCTTATGCAACATAAAATATTTGCCAAATGAGCAGTTTATGAAGAAAGAGATATAAGTAGTTTCAAAACTGACCATCATACAATTTCTTTATTCTTATAACCTGGACCCTGGACAATCGGGCAGTGAGAAACCTCATGCAATTCAACAAGGCCAAGTGCAAGGTCCTGCACCTGGGGAGGAATAACCCCAGACACCAGTACAGGCTGGGGACCGACCTTCTGGAGAGCAGCTCTGCAGAGAAGGACCTGGGCATCATGGTGGATGACACGTAGACCATGAAGCAGCAGTGTGCCCTCGTGGCCAAGAAGGCCAATGGGATCCTGGGCTGCATTAAGAAGAGCGTCTCCAGCAGGTCGAGGGAGGTGATCCTGCCCCTCTACTCAGCCCTGGTGAGGCCACATCTGGAGTATTGTGTCCAGTTCTGGGCTCCACAGTACAAGAGAGAGAGTCCAGCGCAGGGGCCTGGAACATCTGCCCTATGAGGAGAGGCTGAGGGAGCTGGGCCTGTTCAGCCTGGAGAAGAGAAGGCTGAGAGGGGGTCCAATCCGTGTCTATAAGTACCTCAAGGGAGGGAGTGCAGAGGATGGGGCCAGCCTCTTTTCAGTAGTGGCCAGCGATAGGACTAGAAGAAATGGCCACAAACTGAAGCATTAAAAGTTCCACAGGAACTTAAGGAAAAATTTCTTAACAGTGAGGGTGACAGAGCACTGGAACAGGCTGCCCAGAGAGGTTGTGGAGTCTCCTTCTCTGGGGATCTTCCAAACCCGCTTGGACGCAACCCTGTGCCACGTGCTCTAGGTGACCCTGCGTGTGCAGGGGGGTTGGACTAGATGATCTCTAGAGGTCCCTTCCAACCCTAATGATTCTATGATAGCTGAAGCATTTTCCCATTTTTGCAAAACAGAAGGGTAAAGAAACCCTTCTAAGATTTTCCCTTCTGTTGTGTAGCCAGTCTTCTAGAACAAGATAGGAGCAAACTAGTTATCTAAAATTAAACTGTGATTCCAAGTCTAGGAGAGGATTCCTTACCAGATGGGAAGCTTATAGTTGTCCCTACTTAGGTCTGTATCTTAAAGTACCTGAGTCGCAGAAATCATCCTCTTAAAAAAGCAAACAGTTCAGCAGTATATGAAAAGGAAAAATTATCTATACTAAAGTCAAACCCAAGTCAGTGGTATATCTGAAAATAAACTATTAAGTTGATTCAGCCACATGTGTCTTTTCAAGGATAACAAATATTTTACTGAATCATGAACAATGCAAAAATTCTCTCACACTGAATCATTACATGATTCATATAATTGCTACATTCAGTAGCATTCCCTGTACTGTTCTGAAACCTGTGTGCACAAGAATTGGACCATTTTGCTATATATTAAAAAGTCCGTGACTTATTCAATATGCCTCTTAACTTCCAAACTTAAAGTACCTAACTGTAGATCTACACGGAAGCTGTTAGACAGAAAAAAAATCCTGAAATTCAGATGGACCTCTGATATTTTTCTAATGGTTCCAGCATTAGAACCAAGTTATTAATAGCAGCTGTTGTGAACGTGAACCACTTCTGGAATCAGGATTTTCTCCCAGGGTCCTACTGCAAATCTACAATTAACATTTTTGACACTTACCCTAAAAGTGCTAGAAAACAAATTTCATTCTGAATGTTTAAATAAGTGCACATTAACAGCATCCAGTTCATACAGACAATCAGAGTAGAATAAAGGATTATCTACAAGTAATGCTTTAGCACAAATAATCTAATTTAGTTACATTCTAAGGACAGTATTAAAACAAATGTCAGAGCAAATAATCCTGTGGACATATCTGGCCTTAATGAAGCATTGATTATTTGTGCATTAAAAAGAACTTGGAAAACAGAATAAAGTATTACAAAACATTTCCAGCCTATAAAGAAGATGAGAAGAACAAAAGCAGCGTTAGCCTCACAGCCAACTGCAATCCTAGAAAAAACTCCCTGTAGAAATGAAAACAGAAACCTATAAGCAAAACTGAATTGTATAAGCAAATTCTATTAACAGAAATTAGACAGCATAAACTTGCAAGGTTACTCTGATACAATCAAGATCATCAAATACTTGATTTTTCCCCTAGCCATTTAATTTTAAAAGCAATTAAAACGGAACAAGGGAACCCAGAACTTGGTCATTAGAGAAAGATAACCCTACGTTCTGAAAAAGATAATTACCTTCAGTGCTCTCCAAAGGATAGGTTGATACAACCTATACAGCATTTCTTCAACTCCTTGACGAACTTTACTTTGTTTATGAAAATAACTCAGCATCTGCAAATAAAAAAACAAAATACTTACATGCTTGTATGGTGTTTTTAGAGTTCCAGAAAGGTGGGGTTTTTATCTCATATTTTACATAAGGTCAACAGGATTTAGCATATTATGCAGAATAATAAATTAGACATATATATGTATTGAAGAATAGCAAGCATCAACGCTCCTTGTGATTCAGAACTTTAAAAAAGCCTTTGCTTAGTAGCAAAAGCCTGTACTATTTTCATATCCGAATTATGAAGATAAAAGGAAGAATGGAATCAAAAATGCAGAAGAAAAAAGGACAAACCTCATGCAGCTTGATATAAAATAAAACCTACATCTGAAACAGTAGACAACTTGAAAAGAAGTATCAGCTTAGAAGTCACAATGTTCACAACTATGGCTAGACATGGAAGTCTGTGAATGGAATCTACAAAAACAGCATTGCAGTGGAAGAATGAATTGAACGTATGAAGAGACTACATCCATCTTATTCATACATGAGGATGACAGATCTAACTCGAGATTAATAGAGGATCACTGATGGCTTTGAATGGACTTCATCAGGGAAACAGTGAAAAGTATTTTAGCATGAAGATGAAAATTTTCCCTTTGTTGTAACTGATCTGATTTTGATGCTCTAATTCATGTCATGTCTTGTAGGAACTTACCTCTCTCACTTTAGAATGAACAGGAGAATTCCTGGGAAGGTGTATTCCATGATGCATGAAGTCCTGAATACAGTTATGCTCAAGCATCTACATTGAAAACACATATAGAAATATTAATAATTGTAATTATTGTACACTACCCAGCAACTTGCATTTTTCTCCAATCCAAACAACTGAAAACAGTCTTAGATATTATTTCTTACTTGGCTTCTGCTTGATCCAAAGTTTTCCATTCCAGGTCAGCATGGACTGATTTCAGGATTTTAGTATACATAAGTCATTAAGTTCTCAGAGCAAAGTTTGGAATTCAAAAATATCCTCACGTTGTATATGAAAGTTTTTTGGCATCTGAAATTGGGCAAGGCTATGACGCTCTGATTTTTTGATCATTTCCATGTAAATCCCTAAAACCTAGATAACTATGTAGGCTATGATATATATATAGACTTGCAAAAGCTGAATAAAAGCTTATGTTACTCAGGCAACTAACTACTGTGCTTAAAATACATTGCTTAAATGCAGTTTGTAAAGGACCATTTCAGTGGCAGAGTTAAAAGCACTTATCTACAATCAGAGCAATCACAGTGGCCTGTGCAACTAACTTATTCCCCGAGCATGTTGAAGAGATCCTTTTCCTTGCCTTGTTTAGGAACCTTCCTGAGGTTGGGAATTCATATACATATACCTTGAGGCTCAAAGTAATCCAACTATTAGATCAAGCATAGCATTACCTCTAAGGTCTCTCCTGACACCTTCTTCCAAGCCCTGAAGTAAACTTCTGAAATGTACGTCATCAGGGATCTATGTTAATATACAAGAAACACCATCAACTTCTTAACCATACACATAAACATTTCAATAAAGTAATAATATGAAGCTTAGAAGGAGCAATAAGGATGACTTAACTCTGCATATATTATTAGAAACAAGTATTTTGAAAGTGTACGCTTACATTTTCAGAATGACAATGTTAATTTTGAATTAATAAACCTAAGCACTATGGGGGGGATGGAGGAGGTGGGAAGGAGAGGAAAAAACAAAACCAAACAAACAGGAAAAATACCTTTTAATCTTTTGCAGTGGAAAACTAAAACATTAGTTCAGGTATTTTAGCACTTATAATGAATGCATAAGTTGTTAGCAAAGATCTATGGATAGATATTATTCTAACTGAAAGTCAATATGAAGAATTATTTTGATCACACTTCACTGAATAATGAAAGGAATAAAACCCACATTATCCATCAGTCAAGTTCTTAGGCTATGACCCCTCAAGGTACTTCTCATTAGTATATCTCTGTACAGCATCTTATCAAATTAATTTGGAAATTGCCCACAAGAAAAATAAAAGCATAAGAAATACATAAGTTATATATATGTTATACGTACACAAAAATAAAAACTTTACAGAAGAACCTGCAAATCAAATACTGCAAGTAACACAGCACAATTTAGAGAAAAGCCATTTGCTTTAGCTAATGCTAAATAAGCATTTTATTACACCTATAATTGTATACATAGGTATCTGCAAGGCAGCTATTATCTGAAATTGTTGAAACAATACACTGGTTATATTCAGCAGATTTGTAAGTCTCTGCATTCAGATATTTGCTGTCAACATATGAGGTATTTTAGAGCTTTGAGACAAAGAAAACTTTAGCCAAGCTCTTAATGCTCAGTAAGAACACCTGTGATTCATACCTTGGAAAAAATTGTAATTGGTTTTTAACAGTTCCATGGATCATTTTAATGAAGTTCACATTCCAGCCGAACAAAAAACTCAAGAATCTTCTTCCCTGTTGACAGGAGTAAATGGGAAAAAATATATCTATATCTATACAACTATCTATATATAAAGATATGTATAGAGAGAGAGATATATATAAAAGGAAGTCAGTTCCCAGAAGAATGCCCCAATTTAAGAGCCACTGCAAAAAAAGAGTAAATACAGTTTAACAGTCAAATGAAGCAAACTTTTAAAGCAGAACGAGCTTTTGCTTACCTCTTCTTTCTTAATATGTTTAATGCTCATAAAACACTGAAGCAACAAATCCTTGACTACGTTACTCTCCTCCAAGTCATAATCAAAACAAAGTAACGTCTGATGTAGATTCCAAAGACGAACTATATCTGCCCCCTGACAGAGAAAGGGAGGAAAGAAAAAATGCCTGCTGCATTATAGCCAAGTAGGTATAACTCTGAACCTTTGAAGTGAGGAATCAATTACAGCATTTTTAACCCTGAATTTGAAATGCACTGGTACAGATATCAGGAGATTATCGATTGCAAAATTAAGAACTTTCATTAAGTTTGCTTCCGTCACAGGGAAAAGATGAAAAGTAGGCATAGGTGCAGAAACACTGACTTCCAACAACTGAAGATGTGCAGAAAGCAAGATGATGTTTCATGCAAAAATGGATAACTATGCCACTTCTGAAAATTTTATACAGTGAAAGCCACTGTTAATAGGGAAAAATAAAAGAAAGGAATAAGTAAAGGAAACTATTGGGCTAGTACAAAAGATGCACATCATTTTGCTCTAAGTAATTCACAAATTAAGAAAAAAAGGATTTTTAGCAGAGAAATATGTTTATTAAAAAAATTTAAATATTACAGAGTAACAGAAAATGAAGCACCTCATACAGTACTTCAAACCTGAATTAACCAAAAGTGCTAACTGCTGCTTAATCTTGAATACTGGACTTCAGAAATGAATGAATTAAAAAAGACTGTAAAGCAACAGTTCATTTGTGATACTGAGGCTAAAAATCTTGAAAGTTTTTCTAGAAAAGACAACATTTCCAAGTCTTGTTTATGCATGCAACCTCCAAAAGAGGCCTTGTAACCAACATACATTTTAGGGGATCGTTAGTTGAAAAGCATTAAGACAGTGGAAACAAATTAACTTGGGAAAAAGTATTTTGGAGCAATTCTGTTTCTTAGAACATTCAGTAATAATGTCAGTCAATACAGTTTCACCATACCGTAGCAGCATTATTTAGGCTTTTCCTTAGCAGAATAATAAATACAGTTTTTCCTAGCTGTTCCTTCCCTTCCAGTCCTTTCTCCCACCAAAGTTCACATATGCGCTGGATGGCACCCTGTAGGATTGTTTCAGCTTCAGGTAATGCGGGAAAAATACCTACAGAAGTATAAAGTAATTACTTACTGCAATGATTTTATTAATCCTGTAAAATATTAGTCTTAATTCTAAGTGCATTTCACAATGTCTGCTAGCTCTTCTCATATTTATACATCTTATTAAAGATGACTTCTTGCTATTGTAGGTGTCTGGGCAGGTATGTTAATTTTAAGGTTTTGGTTATTGGATCGATAACAAAAAAATCTTAAGCTTTACTTGAAAAACACTGTAAGTCATATAACAGTAAGAATAGTTATCTATCATTCAGTGTAGAGATAAGAAAAAATGAAATTACATCTTTTAGACTACATCATTTATTTTTAAGTAACAACCCCTTAATTTTATGTAATATGAACCGCATCGGCATCAACTTTGGTACTATTAGCTGACTGCAATGAATCAATACATTCTGAAATGAAATCGAATTTGAACAAAAAGCCTAGTACAGTCATCTGTTGGAAAGCCATGTACCATGACAGACACGTACGTACCATTTAATATAAAAACACATTCTAGAAGAGCTTTGTAGTTCACATTTTCATCCACTACAGGTATGGAAGCAATAACTACAGCTGTCACTCCTTGGATCACAGCTACAGTTTGTTTCTGGAAACAGGGAATGAGGAGAAAAGATGAGGAACAAATTCTGCAGGCTATTTTATAGTCAGAGGATAACTATGACAATAACCCTTAGTAATGGAAAGCAACAATGAAATGTTCTTCAGCTTCCATTCCGAACAAAGTATATTTGGCATCCAGAAGCAATAAAAAACAAAAGCAACAAAGGCATAAGTTTCAAAATACAATGGTTTCAAAATATTTGAAAAGGTTTTTGGCTCCAACCAGCTTCTCATAAATACCTCTCATATTTTTATTTTAGGAGATTTTTACCATTTCTGGAGTTATCTCAACTTCCATATCATCATCATTTTCATCATCTTCAGTCTGCCATTTTTCCACAGGGTTCTCCATCAAAATCTGTGTCAATAGATGTGTCAGCTTCTCCCATAGTACTTCTTTCTGTTTTCTTGGCAATTCTTGAAGTAGCTCATTTAAGTCAAATGGATCAAATGTGTTTTTCTGTGAAATGGTTATAAGGCATCACACCTGCATCAGTATAATAGCTTTTATTTCATCATTACATTTCCTAAAATTAACTACAGAAACTCTTCTAAGAATAAAGTCTTTATTCCTTGATAGCAACACCACTGAACAAAAACCATGTCCCTACAACATCATATTCTCTTTCATGTGTTCCCAGTACTTCCTCCCTGATGGAGACAACTTCATTTTCTTAGCTAAGGAGTTGAGAACTGGATGGAATTACCTTCCCTGGTCCCAGTTTTGCCATCTTAGATATGTTCATGATAGTTGTTGAAACAAAATCCTGATGCAAAGATTAGAAATCTAGCATTTAGCATAGCCACGGGCACAGATCTTCAAGCAGGATCTGCAATGCTCCGTATGCTGTAGTATTTTAAAGCTTCTCTGCTGAAACTAATTCCTGAGCACATTAACTCCATACTCTCCTCTTAAATTCTACTTAATTCCTGAGGCACCGTTAGTCTCTATAACAGAGGACTTTGCAATCTGGTCAGCTAAAGCAGTGGACACCACATCAAACCATCATCTTTATCCGTTTAGGACCAGTCAGTACAGAAGACACTTCTGTTGAAGCACAAGAGTCTTCAGGATGGAAGCTCCTCTGTTCACACATATAATGTCTGCTAATATCCTTAAATATTCTTCTAATTGTACATTTAGCAGCGTTTCATAAGTGCTCATGTATCCTCAAAACCAGAGCTCCAAGAGGAGTGCCACCCTTGACACATTTAATTACATAAAAGAACTTCCTTGGTTTATGTGGAACATCCACTTCACCAGGAGACCAGTCTGAACAATTTCCTCAGAAGACCCTTTCTAGGGTCTCAGATGCAACTCAGACATGGAAAGCCTATTAGCACCAAAGGCAGCTAACGTGTTGGGAAAGGGAATACACATAGGAAAAACAGAGTAGAAGAAAGGCAAAAAAAAAACAGACAGACAAAAATCAAGAGGTTCTGAAGATTTTTGAGATGCAACGTGCAACACTGAAGTCAATGTTTGTAGAAATAAAATATTTTGTAAGAAACAGAGAAAAGGTACATGAAATACCTTGAAATATTTCAGTTCGCAAATACATAAAAAAAATCTGAAGAGGAAAAGTAGAAAATGATGAAAGAAACAGCAGTTAAGCATTAAAAGGTTCTCATAAGGCTAAGAGGAAAAAGATCCTATTACATATTTATAGCAAAATGCCTACTCCATCCTACAGCTGGAAACAGAAACAATTAAGCAAAGGCTGCACAGGGAGTTATGTAGGCCGCTACTTCAAACAAACCCAGAAGTCAAGATATTAAGATTGTACTGATTTGAACAAAAAGAATGTATTCATGATAAGACTAGAGCTTTTGGATCATTCCTTGGGATGAAATGAAGTAGAATTATTCCAAAACCTATTAGGGAAAAGGATGTCATTGAATGATGGAAAATATGAATTAGTCACATATATGACTAAGAAATATTGTATTTTCTTGGCTTGGAAGAGGATTTAATGGAAAGTTTAGCAGTATTTCATGAAGATTTTGAGAAGCAGTACCATAATATATGGTAGTAGCATTTTAATAATAAAAGGAAGAAAACAGCAAAGCCCAAAGTAAACAGAGGGAAAGTAGCAAATCCTTAGAATTTTAAAGTATTTGAATCAAACAAAAGAACGAGGGGAGGTAAAAGGAAAATTAAAAGGAGAAGAGGAACAGGAGACATCGAAAAAGTAGCAGTGCTAAAAAGAAAACTTAAAATGTAAAAAAGTTGAGTTCTGAGGCTAGAGTATGAAATAGGTAGAATAACAGGGCATAAATACAATATGCAAAGTAAGGAAAGTTATAAGACTCTAAAAATTCTTTCTTTTTTTCTATATAAAAAAAAAATCTTTCTCTTTTTTTTCTATACCTACACCTCAGCTTCCAAAGAATATACCACCACAGCCTCCTCCAGAAAGGAGGACAATCATTTAAAAATTAAGGAAGGTGTCCACTCCCAATATGAGACATGGTCGTATACCGTTCTCCATTGAATGTCCGGTGAGAAAAATGAATAAAACAAATCTGCTCGACAATCAAAGAGTAGTCTTAATCTGGATATTCCTTTGCTCTTTCACCATGAGGGAACATAGTTTTAAATTGATACATTCCTTAGAGATTGTGATAATCAGTTCCCAGAAGTATTGGCTAGGGGATTGGAACTGAAACGTAGAAACAAAAAGGATAGATGCTAGTAAACTGTGGCAAAAAAGGATGTGTTAAAGTTTATTTCTAAAAATTATACAGGGCTCTGTTTTGGTAAAGTAATTCATTTTTAGAAGCAATAGATGGCTGCATATTGTTGTAAGACAGCTCCTGTGAACGGGTGATACAGAAATGATACGCACATCATATTGCTCTTCAAGATACGGGGATGGAAAAGCAATTTCTAATACGAACAGACCAAGTAGTATGTCAGGATAGGCTAGGGGATGGAGAAGAAACTTGACCATCAACAAGGGAAAATAGAAAGTATCCTATATTATGCTTCTATTTCTTTTTAAAGTGATTTGGGGAGAAATAGGAAAATAAGGGGAGGAGCTTTCAAGCAATGGCAATCCATGAATAAAGTTGTCACCCAGACTTCAGAATAAGAAAATGCCAAGTTGTAATCGGAAAGCTCAACATACTTGGACAAAGAGACTCTCAACAGTGTTTGAGAGACAAACAATTCTAAGCTTTTTACACGGTGCATATCTGCTGTAGATGTGACAGGTTTCATATCTATGCTCTATTAATAAATAAGTTGTCCCCTGTAGACACGGGATTCAACTCCACTGTTTACTACACCCTGACGTGGTTTATTTTGTTCTTCTTCCTGCTTTTCTCCATACTCCATTTAGAGATCTATTACTCTCTATCATATCTCTAGAACATTCAGTGGTAGAAAGAACTATTAAATACAATTGTATGTCGACTAAAGAAATAGACAGCCTAAACTATCAAATCAATGAACAAATGCTACCTTTGCTAGGTCTGTATATTACCTCCCATTGTTATACAGCAACAAACTTAAACTTTTTTTATAGGTCACTATTTAAAAATCAAAATTTTCTTAGTATCAAATATATACTTTTCTAGTGTTATTGGTGCATTAATCATTATTCTCAAGTTGCAAGCTATATACAACAACCCAAAAAATTAAAAATTGGCTGTTTTGTAACATAGGAAAAATTTCAGATTGTGCTTTTTAAGTTATGCTCCAACACTGATATTATTTCTGCATGTGGACTATTATTTGAGCACATACAGGGAAAACTTTCTGCCCCTCTGACACAGAAAGATTTAAGACTTTGTTAGCTATGTACATGTATTGTTGCTTACTTACAGGAATCTGAGTAAAACGCAGGAAATCTTCAATTGAGTCCTTAGACACAACTTTTAAAAATGCTTCACGCTTCATTATGGTCTTTCTTTTCCTTGTGCTATAAATCTAAAAATAAATAAAATAAAATAAAAAACATTGAAGTATTACATTGCAAAATAAGGCTATTCTTGGACCGAAACACGATGTATTAACCCACATTTTTCATACAAAGCATTACAAGACACTTTTTCACTCCTCAACGTGATTTACGGTGTTTAGATTCATAACTGCATAAGACTACAGTATGCAAAAAGTGTTTAAAAATCCCTGTATTTATTAAATAGGAAAGTCTTAAAAGCAGATGAACTTTTCCAGCTGGATCAGTAATTTACTTCTGGCCAGGTCCGCCGCAGCACCCCGCAGGTCGCTATACACCCCGACACGGGAGGAAGCAACTAGTAAGGTAAAAGGGCCTCTTACCTGGCCCTCTCACAGGAAGAAATCCTCATTTACCGACAGGCCACGCTTCCAGAAAGCGTCTGGCCGACAGCAGGAGGAAAACGACACAGAAGTGATCTCGGTGTTCAAACGCAGCGAAACGAAGAGTGTGCCCCAAGCCAAGCCGGCTCAGCGCGACCGCCCCGCCGCCAGCGCGCCCCTCCCCGGAGCCGGAAAGGGCACGCGCCCTGGGGGCTGCTCGGAGACGGGGCAGAGTCGCGATCAGTGGCTCCGGCTCCCGCTCCCGCTCCCCGTCCCCGTCCCCGTCCCGTGGCGGAGGCGCCCCCCGCCCGCCCTCACCCGTCGGCGCCAGCGCCGCGCGCTCTCCCGGCGCGTTCAAACTCTCCCGCCGCAGCCGTTGGGGCGCGCGCTCCGCTCCCGTCTCGCGAGAGTTCCCGCCCCGCCCGCGTGCGCAGCCGTTAGCGCGGGCAGTCGTGAGGGGCGGTGGCGGTGGCTGAGGGGAAGCAGGGCCCGGGGAGCGCGTCCCGTCCCGAGTGGGGCAGGACACGTTCAGTTGAGTTCATCCGTGTGCCCACGAGGCAGCGGCCCTTCTGCCACCGTTACCAGGTGGCGGGGATGGGGTGTTCATACCAAAACATGTGCCTTATACTCCGAGAGCCCCCAGCACCCACTTCGTTGCTCTTTTTTCTCCAGAAATGTGCCTGGGGCTCATGTTGACGGCTACGCTTTTAATCTGGATTGTGGTAAACATGCTCGTCATCCGAGGCGGCAAAAAGTTAACAGACAAGTAAGGTTTGGGGGCAAGGGTGTAGCCGAGAGGCTGTTTCCCCTTTTGCAATTTCTTTTTTCTTTCCTTTTTTTTTTTTATCAAGAAATATTTCTCAATCTGCAGTGAGCAGAAATAGTTGTATTAAGCACAGACAGCTTTCACATTCTGTAATATTCCCTCTCAGTTGTTGGAGCTCCTCTGCAAACTAATAATCATTTTAAGGCCTTTTTTAAGGACTTAATTTATAGCTTTCAATCTTGCATTCCCAGTAGCATGATATTTTTTAATGTTTGTATATATTAAAAATTTTTGAACACTTCAGAACTGTTGTTTATCATGCTCTCTTATGTGGACTGAACATTGTGTTAATGCCTTGATTACTCCTCTTAATTAGATGCTACAGTAGTCACCGGGTTACTGTTTATGTAGTCAGCCCGTATCCGTTTAGTGAAGAAACTAAAATTTATTCCAGCCTATGGTTTGTGTTCCGTAGCAACCACAGGATGATTTGTTCATATTATTGAAACTGGAAGTTGACACAGGTAACAACAGACTGGATAACACGGAAAGATTCATTTTGAAGAAGCGTGTAGAGAAAACAGAGAGTCAGAATGGAGTTTGGCTGGGTCTGGGTCTGGGCTGAGCGCGGGCAGAACTGTGTATGAACCGAAAGCTAGTAATGAACCTACAGTCCTATTTTCTAATGGTCTCTCTTTCAAGGGCTACTAAATTATATGCCTCTTTTTGACATGGCTGTTCATCTGTTCAAAATAATCTATACCCGTTGATAATAATCTCATATTTATTATCATTTTCCTGTCAAGGCAAGTTAAAGCAGAAATGAAAAATGGGCCCTCCACACATGGTTGCTGAGCAACCGCAAATAAAGATTTGCTTTTGTGCAACTGCTTCATCATAAACCGGTCTTTTTTTTTTCTTGTCGGTGGCCTGTATAAGAGATCTCAATTACCTGTGTCTTTCACAAGGATCTTATAGTGTGGGCTGTATCAAATATTCTGTTTCAACCCGTATGATTCAACATTAAAAATCCTTGTAAAAATAAACAAGCTACTCCCTGAGCGTCAGGGTACTTTCTTGACATTTGTATTGTTTTTTATTTCCTATTTACAGTGTTATTTTCTAGGTAACAGTTTCTGCCGAGACTGTTGCATGGATTATGTGGATGCAACCTTTTGGACCTGCTACTCCTTTTGAACATACAACATAATTTGTTACAGTTGATACAATATCCACAGAATCTGCTCATTTTCTGAGGCAGGCTGTTAATAATTTACATGCATCATTTCCCTTGTTGTTTTTTTTCTTCCTCACGGATTTGATACATGCTCCAAACAGCACGGGAGGGAGATGAAGTTTCACACTCTGCCCTTGTCCCTCTCCCCTTGCCTGAGGTGGGACTGCCGGTCACGCCGGCCTTCACGCAGAGGCTCCTGACAGTTCTCCATGGCTGTGAGTGGACCTTGAAACCGCTCACTTCCCCTAAATTATTAATATTAACACGAAGCAATTTTAGAGGAAAAAAAACCCAAAACATTTATTACAGATGAATAAAAGAATAGTCCGTGTTAACTCCAACAACAACAACAAAAAGAAAGCAGGAAATAAAATGCGTGCAGGCGAGGCGGGAGCTTTGGCAGCCGCTCCCTGGGTAGCCCTCGGTGCTACCGAGGTGCTGAACTGCCACCGTGTGGAGCTGCCGGGTACTGCGGGGTGTCTTGTCGCACCGGGTGACACTGGGTGCGACTCTGTTCATGCTCCTGTTTTCAGGCTGCTTCCCGTGTGGTGGCGGTACAAGTCCCAGGAATCTCTGCTAACTGCTAGTGCCATGGGAATGAGAATGAGAGTCCTGAAATGCTGCAGAGTGCCATCGTTATTTAACACACCGTTACGTAACGTTGGCATGCCTAAAGTTGTTCTTCAGTAAATATAACCCATGAAAACTCATGTGAAAAGAACTTAATGGGATATTTCGAACAAGGAGCATCACTTTTTTTCATTATAACAACATTTTCTAGTATAAAATCACAAGCAGCTTCAGAATATTAGTATCAATGAGTAAATGCCTAACACATTTGTCTTTTTTTTTAGCTGTAAAAGGCTACGCTCACATCTGCTGTGTCTAAATTACCTTACCCCTATTGATTTTAACAGTATGAGTCATTAGCAATTTACAGCTCCCAGAAGTGTTTTGTCACCTTTCAAGCTTTGTTCTGTTTTAGGCGCTATGGATTAAGAACAAAATGGTTTGTAAAGTATATTAATAATGTATATTAATACTGTTATTAGTTTTAAAAGCACTCCGAGGGGCTTCATGGTGGTAGACATCCATCAGATAGGAGAGGATCTCTGTTCCATGTGTCTAGTATAAATACGAATACATTGTACAAGTATCAGAGTGGACGTGATTTGCTTCTCTCTGTGACTATATATATTTGCATGCGCACATCTGCATATATGTGACTAGTTTCTCATATATATATATGAATATATGTGTGTGCATACATGTGTGTGTACAAGTAAATCTGGTTACAGAAGTCTTTTACCTTGCTTGTTGAGTATCCTGGCCTTTATTTCTCCCTCAGGGTTACACATGTTTTCTCCGGGCTGAGGGATGGACCTTCCCCACGTTCCTGACCCAGATCAGGAGCTTCGCAGCAGCCCATGCTCTTCCTCGAGACTTCTGCCCACTTTGCTGTGTGTATCATAAGCTAAGAAACAGGGAATTGAGGAAGGGGAACCCGTGCTTGGGTGTCAGACTGGGGTGTTTTGATCAGATTGTTTTGTAAGGTATTTCGTCTAGTAGAATTTTGTCTTTCTCCTTAAAAATCCTTTCCCCCTGGGTTTATTGCATTGCTCCTGGGTGGACTGCATTGTTGTTAGATACCCTGAGGTTCTTGCCTCCTTCTTGAACTGCTTTCCCACTAGTGAAAATAGATACTTACAGAATGGTAACGTTTCAAATACACCGGGGAGGACTGAGGTCCTTGCTCACGCCTCACAGCTCCTCAGGTCCATAATGGGACTTCTGGCTGCTTGTGCCTGGTTTCATGTTTTTTGCACTTAGTCTTCCTGAAGTTGGAAGACTCTCCTCTAGAGAGTTCTGTAATCAACCTTAATTTTATAGGCATAACTATCTAAGGCAAGAAACACCTAAGAGAATTGCTCACCGATACAAACTAAATTTGTTGTGAACTCAAAGCAGAATTTGATCTACCTGAAGTTTTGAATCATGGAATTACTTGAACCAATTGCTTTATTTCCCCTTGCATCATGACTACATGCTTTTGTAAAAGTACTTGGGCAATCTAAGTGTGGGCATAATTATTAACCTCCCTAAAAGCTGGATGTTGTTAGCCGTGCATAAGAGCAGAGGAGGAGAGGGGTGCAGGGAGGAGACGGGGAGCTGTTCATTGCTTTTAAGCCAGGATTACTTCCGTTTCCACTCCCCAAACTGCCAGGGATCCAGATCACTCTGTTACTGTACAAGAAACAAACTGAACAGGCAGCAAAACCGGCAGGGTTTTGGCACTAGGGTCTCCACCCTATGAGGATGTCTTCAGAAGATTGTGCACTAATAAGAGTAGATCCCAAAACTTCTGATACATCCAGAAAAGTCTGATTGTGCAAGAGAAGAAAAACTAAAGTGCTTTATAAACATTTAAAACTGTTTTGTACATTCCCAATAATATTTAGAAAAAAGACATTAAAAACAATAAAACACAAAGGTTTATATCTCTATGTAGAAAGCTATTTAACAGCTTTAATAGCTTTAATGTTTAAACCTTCAAGTGCAATTTCTTTTGCTTGCCATCTAAGTAAGCCTAATGATTTGTCTAACAAAATGCAAAACCCAGCATTGCTATAAACATAATTTTGTAAGACATGAATAGCCATTTTTCATTACCGTGTTTTCAATATTTTTCAGTTGTCACCTGTATGAATGACAAGGCTGGAAGCAGTTTCAGTTCTTCATTTGGGTGAGTGCTCTTGCCCACTCCAGATGTGTCCATCTGGGTCCCACAGGAAGGTTTATGATAGAGCACATGCCCAGTGGCTGTCGCGTTTACCCGAGCTGGGAGAGCGTTTCCTGATTCACGCAGAACCAGATAACCGGGTCTTATCAATTCTAGCTTGAAAACATCACTACACAATAACATTAAACTACAGAAAGCGACAGAAAAACATGCATGATACTTCCAAGTATTCCAGCCTACCAGCTGAAATGTCTCCCCAATGTTGAATGAAGCCTGCGTAGGACAGTAGTCTTACTGAATATTCTTTATTAAATTACTAATTTTTGTGAAATTCCTGGTAAACCCTAGTTGTCAACGTCTCAAAGTTTGTAGAATAATATATCAGCTTGCAAGTCTGGTTGTAGAATTAAAAACAGCTCACTAGAAATTCAGTTTTGGAAGCATCAGCCATCCAATGTGTATCCATTTTCATTTTGTTGTTTTAGGGAACTCATCCCAGTGATCCAGTAAAATTCCAAACCTTCCTTCGGGACCTACAGACAATGGTCACTTCACCATTTCAGCCACCTCCGAGAGCCCGGGGCTGTGCAGCCAACACTGGGGCTGTCCAGGCCCCCAGTGCATGAGGAATCTGTAGTGCATTTACTCCAGAATCATAGAACTTCTGAAAATCATTTATCAAAAATACATCTAGTCAGAAAACATTGGCAAAACTGTCGTGGCGTAGGCCTGAAATTTGGAGGCAAAGAGACCTTTCTGAACGGTAAGGAAAGAAGCAGAGATTCCGCTCACAATTTCTTCGGCTTTCCAGAAAACTTCTGACAGACTCCTGAGCTGACACCACTAAGAGAGTTAAATAATCAGGGGAAAGTGCAATATTGCCAAGAATCAAAGACTAGCCAGAGTCTAGAAATAAAAGAAGAATTAAAAAAGCACGTTCATTAGGATAAAAAAGAAACAGTAGAATAGATCAGCATTTTCTATTATTAATTATCTGAAAAGGCACAGGAAGAACAAAAGACAGGAAAAACTGTTCATGACTGTCTCGTAGAGATATTTCAAGCCCCAATAACAGCAAAGATGTGCAAAATTATTAAGAAAATTCAGTGGGCAGTATAGTGAAAAATAATATCAGTGTTGATGAACAGAATGCTCCGTAGAAGAAAGATTAAACTACTTAGTTTTCACATTTCCAAATTAAAGTATCAAGTGCAGAAAGCAGCATGACTGTAAACATCTCAAGTTTAAAAATCCAATCATGGAGAGCTAGTCTAAAACAATAGCATGATGGCATTTCTAAGACAAAATTTTATTGATAGGACAAAAGTTATTTATAGGACAAAAAGTATGTAATGACATTATATAATTAGTGGCAAACCTGCTTTGCAATGACATATGCAGTGCTGATCATTCCGGGTTTAAAAGTTCTGCAGGAATTTAGGGGCTCTGGAGCCTAGGGGAATCTCAGTACATGAGAGTTTGAAAGAAATGTTATTATTTGAGAAAGATGAAGCAATGGGATAAAAGTGTGATAACACAATCGATGGTCTAGAGAATTAAATAAAAATTAACTAAAACAAGATGAACAGTTAGCACTGTAGATAATTAGATAGTTGATGGAGTAGGTGATCCTGGATACCATGTTGAGGAACATCAGGAGTAGCCAGCACGGATTCGCGATGGGGAGATCACACTTACCCAACCCGAGTGCCGTCTAGGTGGGTAACGGGCTGGAGAGGTGGGCGCAGAGCGGTGGGGTGGACTTGCCTGCCTTGACTGCAGAAGGGCTTCTCACAGCACCTCCCCTAAGATCCTCCTAGGCAAGCTCGGGCTCCATGAGAGTGGGCTGAAAGCTGGGTGAAAGGCAGAGCTTTTCTACCTCGCGGGTTGTGATCAGTGGCACCAAGTCCAGCTGGAGGCCTGTTGCTAGCAGTGTCCCCCAAGGGCCATCATGTATACGTGTATATATACATATACTGGGTCCAGTATTGACCCCACTCATCAGCGGCCTGGGTGAGGGCACAGAGCGCAGCCTCAGCACGTTTGCTGGTGAGACCAAACTGGAAGGGCCGAGCTGCTGCTCAGAGGGGCCTGGCGAGGCCGGAGCGATGGGCAGAGGAACCTCAAGAAGTTCAGTGAGGTGCAGGGTCCTGCACCTAGGGAGGAGTAACAGCAGACACTAGGACAGGCCAGGCCGCGAAAGCTACCTACGTTACAGTAGCTAGTGTATATTACTGATTTAACAGCATAAAAATGCAAAACAAAAAATCAAGGACAAAATAACCCATACTGACTTCCATATGAACCATTTATTGAATAAATACATGCATCATAATGTAGAATTACATGAGCAAAAAAGGCAATCTAACAAAAGTGATCACCCTTTGTTCTCATTTCAACTCTCACACCATTTCCTGCAGCTCTGATAAAGGATTTAAGACAGAAAATTAAAATTATTTTAATCCAAGTCCAAGTGATATGCATGCTGATTTGAGTTTGGGTTATACAAGCTATAATCAAGAGAGCTGGTTTCTTGTCAGTGAAGCAGAGCAATTCTAAAAACAGTTTCAATAGTAGAGAACACATGTTGGTACATACAGGTAACAACCCTTATTTTTAGCCACATCTAAAACATCTTCATATTTTCATATTTTAAGGCACAGGATAAAAAAGAACTACATGAAAAGCTGTCAGCTGATACACAATACATTGACTTGAGAATGAGGTGGGGATTTTCCACATAAATGGAACACTCAGGACTCAGGAGCTGCGATCCAGAGATTCGTTTCCACCCTCAAGAGCAGGAGCAGTCTCACCCAGGCAGCCTTACCCTGATCCAAGTTCGCACAGAAGAAAACTCCGAGACTCTGGTGCCCTGGGCTGATTATTACCCTGTTCCTATTGTCAATAGGAATTTTTCTTGCTGAATTCCAGTGGAAATAGCATCTCTTAATTTTAAATTTCTAAATGGGTTCTGGGCCCACTTAATAATCCATCCCTATTTTTGATGGCTGTCCTACGTGTTTCGTTACTCACTTGTGCTCCCATCACACATGGAGCTTCTTAGTCAGGAAGCTTCTTAGAGCCTTCTGAAGACAAAATATGCCTTTTTTTTTTTTTTTAATTCAAGCACAGAGTCTTCTAAAATTTTCTGACCCCAGAGTTCACTTAAGACTTGAAACACTGACCCAGTCTAACAGCTGCTTTGTTGGCTAGAGATGAAGCTGTAGGGAATCACTGGCCAAGATGTACAGTCCTTCCACCTATGGCTGGACTGAGGCCAAAGACAATCACCCTCCTGAACTACCCCTCTTATTTAGATCAGCTTTAGCTTTCCGCATCTTTATTATATTAACAGTAATTCTTTTAGTTAGTGATTTCCTAGCTTCCTTTAACGGAGAACAAAAAAATATATATATTTCATGATACACTACACTTCATATGAACAGATGAGTGTGTGTATATACACACACACACAGATATGTATACATTCCAATATAAAGTGAAGCCTTCAAAAGGAAATAATTTTTCTTAGTGATACAAAGAACCTCTCTATTATTGGTCAACCCATCAAAAATAGCACAGCAGAATTCACCTTCCAAGTCCCTTTGCTAAAACTCTCTTGTATAGAGTGTGGCAACAGAAGGCTACCACTGTATAGAGGTGTGTGCGTGTGCGGGCACACGTCCGTGCAACAAATGCTCATGTTAAACTCCATTTAAACAAACTGAAATGAGTCAATTCTTAAACTTGAAAAAGACAAAGCTACAGCTATGGTAGGCACTTTGGTATGTCTAGTAATGTAGACATATTCTACACCTAGAATTAAGGTTCTGTCAGTTGTTTTATAATAAAGCTAGTTTCAGAAATTTATTATTCTGCTTTAAAAATTATTTCTTGGCCGAGAGATCGTTCTATAATCTTAGCTAAATGATATTCTTTGCCTGTCTAATTGCATACTTATCCAAGGTTGAGGCTTTCGGCCCTGCGGGGGCCAAACTGTTCTCTTGGATTCATAATGCACATTTTATAACAGTCTGAGAAAGCTCACAAGAAAGAAAAAGCAGATCTGGATACAAAAGTTTCCCGATAATTCATGACACGGGAGTTGAGAGCAGAACCCTTAGGCCACTCCTGCCTCCTCCAGTCTCAAGGGGCAGCCCATGTCAGGATGTGCTCGTGGGAGCAACGAAGCAACTGGGGAGACAGTCAGTTTCAACCCAGTTTCACACTTCACTATTGGTGCTCCCCTTTAGCATTACTGAAGGTTTAATATGCTATTTAGCATAGCATTGAATAATAAAAATAATGTGTGCCCTGTACGTGTGCCTACGGTATGAACCTGCACTGCAAGCTGAGCGGTACTCTCCTTAAAATCAATGAAAGGAGGCAGGTAAGGACAGTTCCAAGTAAAAGATTTTGTTCACAATATAGAAAAATCTCCATGTACTCATACGCTCAGCAGGTCACGTGTCTAGTACTAGAGAGTACGGGAATAAATAACAAAAAGCAAGTGAACCTGTATAACAAAACTCTGGACTGTTTGCTATGCTTACTCCACCAAATGAAAACCCAGATTAATAAACTGATTCAGGGACCTCATCCTCTCTTTATACATTATTTATAGAATTCTCATTTGTTTATAATATTCTATAGCATGATTTTCCAATAATACATTTATATATAAATATTAAAATTTTAATGTTTTGTACATTTCAAACCAGCCATACTAGGCCAGAAACACACAAAAGCCATAATGCCTTTTGCAACTTGTTTTTGAAGAGTATCACAAAATCAACAACATTAAGACTATTGTGCTGCAAAGACAAAAGAGATTCATCTAACAAAATTAACATGCATGTAGAAGAAAATATCTATATCCTTTATCTAATTTCTTCTGAATTTAAACCAGCATGGAATAATTATAAAAAAATAGTATGTATTTACATGGTACAGTATATGTTGGTGATATATAAAACAAGGCAGGAAAACAGCAGAACGTCATCTTTTCACTTTCTAATAGGTACATCCGCCATAAAAGTCATTTTAAACACAAAAGGTTACTTTACTATTGCACATGACAGAACACAGAATTGTTTAGCAAAATAAAATACAAGTTTAACAATGAGAAAGGTTATGACTACATAAAATGAACAAGTGTTATAAAATTATTTGGGATATGTCTAAGAACTAAATCAGTGAAGCTATAAAAATAATATTGGTACATCTGTGAGAGCAATGCTTTAAAAATATATAAAGGTTGGCAAAAATGTGTGGTGAATTTCCCGTGCCGAGGGGCCTAGCTTGCACCCTGCGGCCTTGTACCATCTTCTGTTAAATCATACCTGAAAATGAAAAGCACAAAGAAGAGTTTTCGGTTACGCTCAGCGTGCATTCCTAACACTATGTTTAACACACAGGTATTTGTGTATGATCAGTAAAGGAAATATTATACTTACCACTGGGTCCAGCCTTTAGCAAGTTCTTCAGACGCCAGAGGTATCAGTAACTATGGAAATTAAATTAGAAATCAATGTATGTCCTACATTGCATTTTTTTTTAAAGATCAAATTTAACCATCCCGTAAACTACAGTATAAGTAACGCCATTAATAAGGAACATTTTAAGTCCTTGGTGCCAGAGGTATCTCTCTCTTTAGGCTTCTAGTAAGGTTACAAGTTTCTGTTTTCAACTTAAAAATCTATACCTTAAGTGACATAGTTCCAGCTCATCCCACACGATTTTTATTTTGATATAAAGCAAATGCTTTCCTCTCTGTGTTTCTGCAAACAAAGTCTCAACCAACTTTTTCAAAGCTTGAGTTTTTTGAGACTATTTTCAAACTTATCCCCTATTTTCTACTGGCTGTTATTTTCTTTGCATGATTTATTAATCTGACATTTAGGTTTTACTGTCTCAAAAACATACACATCTCTGGAGCATGCACCACCATCTCATTGCTTGATGTTTTCTCTCACCCTCTAGGATGCAATTCTTTCATAATTGAAGCTTGACATCTAGGTCATTTATCACTTTAAAAGCTTCATACTGCCTAAAACAAGGACTTAAGTCAATACCAGTAAGCTCACGTCAAACAAGCATTTTAGCCTTCATATAACACCATGCCACCATTTGATAGGAAGTGGCTTGTTTTCAACTTACTTTGCCAAGCAGCCCTTTGTCTTTGGACAGGAAACCACCACTGTTCTTCACTGCTACATCTAGTGTTCTTCTCTGTACTTCAGGTAGGGAAACACTGAAATCAAATCTGACACAGAAAATGATGTTTTAGGGAATTCTGTACTCAAAGTATGAGTTCAGTCACTGGTAAAAGTAAATAAAAATGTTAAACCCTTATTCTATGAAAAAGAGAAATAGGGATGCTACTATCCTCACAGCTCAACACACTTTTCTCCAGAAGTGAGAGAATGGGCAGTCATCTTCTACAAATACATTTAGTGAACCTGGTATATAAAAGTACAGAAAAAGCATTCTTGCAACAGCAAGCAAATCTATCCACTTTAAGGGAAGAACGCATTTTGTTTGCTAGATCTGGGACTTGCACACACTGAGGACAAGACTGTACCACAATCTACCCTCTCTTTGTCACTCCAGTTCTTTCCTAGTCCTATTGCTTTGCAATAAATTTTACTTTGAATGCCACGGTAAAACAAACCTGCAACAGAAAGGAGAGCACTGCACTGCCAGAAGAATTTACTGCAGCTTCTAACAACTCAATTTCAGATTTCACATGAATAGATTGCATTTATTCCAGCCTCACTGATACCAATATAACAGAAATGTGAGGTTTAATTGGGATATTTCTACAAGCTTTCCCTTTTCCAGACAAGGCCACATCCAGGTGGCCAGAGTCGACGCGCTCGCTGGCTGGAAGTGCTTCCAAAGGTACCTGCCAGCTAGCAGGTGCTTTGCTGCTGACCTAGAACCCACCTGCCCAAGAAGTGCTCACTGCTTCTGGGCTGCCAGCACAAGGGGGAGGTAACTGACACGGGATAAGGCAAAAAAAAACCACTGAAGTGGCTGGATACCAACAGCCATAGTGAGAAGAGGGGACAGGATGACAAGAAGATCACAGGAGGAGGAGGAGGTGGAGTGCATAATCTGACACTGACTAGGAGGAATCTCAACAGGTCACAGAGTCATTTTGAGCAACCTTGGCTTGGCCAGTCTGTTGTTACATGATAGAAATCAGCTTAGAACTTACATTTGATCAAACACCGGGTTTAATGTCTTCTTTGATACATGTGTTTTTCTTCTTCCTGATCTTCTCTTGTCAGGTAGTAAATACATTCGAACATAAGGATCAGATCCCTCTTCTGAAAAGGCTATTAGATTTCTGCAAGCAATGAGCAACAAGGAAAAACACTTAGAAAATAAAGGAGACATTGTTAAACATAAGCGTTTACACGGCTGTTACTGAATTTAGTACTTTGTACCTAAATAAAGTTCATTTTATCGCCATATATATTATTTGCATATTCATTTTAGGACCCTCATATGAATCTCAGGTGAGATGCTCTGCACAAGGTACAAGCAGGCTGTTTACAACATAGGGGATAAGGCAATGGAAGAGAAGTGCTGAGCAGCCACTCGTAAGATATCAGACAAATGGCAGGCAGACAGAACTGAATATGCTCCTTTACTTCTCCAGTTCATAGCTGAGACGTGTGGCTTTCCAAAGATCATATTTCTGTCATTTTATAAAAAAATTCAGCCCCTTCAATGTAACTTTCAGGTACTGCTAATAAAGATCTAATTACTATTTTTATCTAGAAAAACCATAGAAACATAACAGGCAAATAAGACAACAAAAACAAAAACAAAGGTTTTACTAATTCTGAGGACAGCTCTGCATGATTTGGTATTTACACAGAGTTACAATCAGTACATCATTTTAAAAATAAAGACCATTGACACAACTATTCAATTTAAGGGGATAAGTCAAGATATTAAGTCAAGTTTACAAAGAAATATACACAAGACTAGAATTGGGTATCTTGTGCTCACCTGCAGGAATGCACAACCACGATCAGTTTGTTTCTCTGCGAGCTATGACGAATTGTGAGCTGAATCTGTCCTAATGGAGACTGCCCCAGAGTTGTTCCACTGTGGAAGAAAAAGCAGAACATTATGCAGAGTTTTATTTTTTTTTTAAATTATGTGTGAGCCTAGCTGAAAAAGCTGAAAAACAAGCTGAGTAGTGTTTCCAGATATCATCTATTATCAATTTAAATTTCCACTAGACCAGTGAAATAGAAAAACTGCACACACAAGAAAGAACATGAGCACCCCTTCATCCATTTCTTGTACTTGAAGTTCTCCTTTAAACTCCTTAAGTTCTCTCCCCAAAAGAATGAACTGAGATTCTTATCAGCTTTGAAAATTAGCTCTTCTCTGCTTTGAAAATCATTATCAGAAATGAACCACTCTTAGCAAGGGCCAGGAACTGCTTAGAAGACCATTCATTGTTTTTTAAATTTCTTAACACTGATGCAAGGTATTCATGGGGAAAAAAAAAAAAAAGAGACCTCCTTAGTCATAGTTTAATCAGTGTTATCAAATAAAAAGAAATTCTATGCTTTAATTAATCATAATTTTTTATCATAATAAACAACAGCTAACCCTGGCTTGGGGCCAGAAGAGTTACTGACAGCCTGAAAACAGCAGAGGACCATGAAGATAAACAAGGGACTGAATCACATAATGCGTAAGTAGATGCTGAGGAAGATGAATTTGCTTAGATTGAAGGCTGACAGACCCAATTGCAATCAAAAAGGAAGCTATTGAGTCAGACTCTTCTCAGGGGAACACGGTGGAAAGGCAAAAGGCAACATTTAAGTTGCAGCAAGCAAAGAATTCCAACCAGACATATGGATGAATGTCTTCATAGAGCAGTGGTTAAGCACTAAAACTGCCCAGAAAGTTTCTGAATCTCCATCCTTGGAGATGCAAAAACTTGACCGAACAAGGCTCGAGAAACCTGATCTAACTTTGAAGTTAGACTTGCTCTGAGCGGAGGGTAACTGACCTCCTGAGGTGCCTTCCAACCTAAACCACTCTGTGATTCTAAGAAATCTTCCAAGGACAATAAAAATTCAGTTCAGTTTCTTACTTAGTAATAATAATAAAAAAACTATTTTGATTCATAGAGGAACTAACGAAATGAATAGGGAATTAAAGGTTTGCAGGCTCCTATTCAAAGCAGGATGGCTGTTCTCAGCTATCTTTACTGGTAAGCACAACTGCCCTCTGAGGCAAGTAAAATTAGAGAGAACTTAAAAAGAAGTCATAACTGCAGCAAGAATAGTTTGCAGCAATTCTTCTTAATTCAATAAAAATTGACCATTCATTTAATATTCTTTATAATCAACAATCCCTCTGAGTAATTTAAAAAGATGAGCTATATCCAGCTTAGTTGCCTTAATTTATATTAATGCTAATAGGATTCAGTGGTGAAACTGGCAACTATTACTGGCATGAAAGTTACACTGAAATATAATATTCCCCAATCCCACTTTTTTTTTTTTTTTTTTTTTAAGCAGCCAATATAGCTATGAGAACAAGATAGACGTTTATCTTGCACATCCTCACAGTGTTGACTTCTAACTGCAGAATCTTACTGAGGAACCAGAAAGTACAAGAGTCTCCAAATGCCAGGCTTATAAACTGCAATGCTGGCAGTAGGAAAAAAAATACTATTGAAATTCAAACTGAGCAGAATCTCTGTTTTTGCATTTGCATTGACCACGTTTTTTACTGGAAAAAAATAAATAAAAAAGAACTGAGCTGTAATGCCCAAAGCAGTACTGTACTTCTCAAGCTGTCGCAGCCTTTGGCGCAGCTCCTGCGTGGCGATGGGCAGGGATATGTCTGAGGCTATGCTGGGAGTGGGTTCCTTGACCGACAGGTGACTAGGAGAATAGTTGAAGTTGGAGGCCTGGAGGCTGGAGGAGCTTCGGCTGAGATCTGTGGGCCACTGAGGACTGGCACTGGGAGGCTGAGTCTTCTCTGCCCCGTCAGCCTTCTTGTCGCTGTCAGTCCCTGGGGACGCTGGGACAGGTTTGTGCGAGTCGGCTGGTGGTGGGACAGGAACCTGAGCCTTAAATGATTTTCTTGCATCTTTGGAAAGAGATGGCCTCTTCACTTGGGCTGAGTGTTGATGGTCTGGAGATCTTGCTTGCTTTTCAAGAGAAAGTACCTAGATTAAATAAAAAAAAAGTTTTTAAGATCATCCTTGAATAAAAAAAATAAAAAAAGCAAATTGTTCCTGCTAAAGTACTGTGATAAATTGTTAAATTTAGACAAGAAGGACCACTTATGTTCATTTACTCTTTACCAGAAAATGTATCACACTAAAGCACAGCTCCTTATATTTTTTTGTGGCAACTGAAGTGAATATATAATGTCAAATTCTCTATTCATTTAGAGTTTTTTCTCTAGGAGTTTTCTCTAGGAGTTTTTTTTGCCTCCTACAGTCAAAACACTTCTAGTGCAAGTGCATCTGCTTTGCAGTTTTAGTCATCTGGAATTTTTTTTTCCTGGAATTTTTTCTTCTCATCTTTTGAAATTTAATCCTTCATCAGAATTTCTTCTCACTACCTTTAAATTCCTTCACAGGTTGCTTTCATTTATTAATACAAGTAGATAACAATATAATTAGTGTTAAAACTAAATTATGAAAAGTGTTTTAGAAAAAAATAAATGTATAGACAAAAGTGTGATGCTGTTTGAAGAAAGATGCACATCTTATTAAACCAAACATAGCTGGAGAAAAACACAAACCAGCAGTCAAGCATGGAAGCGCTACCTTTGGGACTCTAGTGTGCCTGCAAGCTGCTCTGAATTTTTCTAGTATTATGAAGATATCTTCCTTCCCTACAGACTTTCTTCTTTATAGACCATGATGACATCAATTCCGTTTCTATAAAAGAGGGGTGATTTCACTGCTCTGTAGCCCACTGAGTCTTAGGAGATATACAGGAACTCAGACTCCAGTTCAATGCACCTACAAACACGGAGAACTTAATATTCACCTCAATATAAATTTATAGAGCTGTTGTTTTGTTCTGAAAATTCCTGTGACTTTCAAGTAGATCAGATTTCTATTACAGGATATCTTTATAGCACTGCCACAACTAGAGGACACCAGCCAATGCTACACAAAAGGAAAAACAGTGAGTTCTTCACAAAGTTTTAAGCCTGGAATTTAGCATAGCCTGGACTGTGCTTGCAGACATTTACAACACAATAAGCTCTGCAGTACCCTGAGTGCAATCTTCATGTATATGGTACTGTTTGGCCCCGAGTTGCTCAGGTGGAACCGCTGATGCATAGTCAGATCCTCACTCTCCAGCAACTGGCTTAGAGGCAGCTTGAAGTTCCCCAGAGAGCACTGGTGCTGTTCATCCCTGACCTGCAGGAACACAGAGGCTAAGTAACATCATATCATCTGCTTTAGAGGAATTTAGAAAAAGAAAACAGAAATAGTTTTACTTAAAAGCAAAAAACAACCCCAAGCCCTATAGCTGGTTCTTAACCCAAATTTCTCCTCATTCCTTCCTTCAATTGCAAGAGAAAAAACTTTAACATCCAGCTGACCCTTAGCTAATGTAAATAATATGCAACTTCTAAGTGTGTTAAAATGAATTCTCTCAACTGTTAGGGAGTAACAGGTAGAACAGTTCACATTTACTTCAGTTTATTTGCGTGGTCTAAACGATGTGTCAACAAGGATTAAATATTTGAACAAAGCAAAGGTCTCTTAGATGATGGCAAACAAATTAGCTATACATAACCACACTTAATAGCAGCAAGAGTAAATGCAAGCAAACATTTATTAGCCTGATCTTAAAAAAAAAAAAAAAAAAAAGTCTAGTACAACTTTTAATAGTGCTTACAATATATTCACAATCTGATATTTTTAATAGCCTGTAATGTATTGATATTACTACTGAAACCCTAGCAAAGCAAAATTATTCAAGAATCAGAAAACATACCTCAACTTCAAGATCTTGTCTTTTCGGATTGTGTACGAAGAAAGTGAAGTTTTCCTCCCACACTGGTTCATTGGTCTTGTATCGAATCTAATTTTAGGGAGTAGAGAAAAGAGAAAGTGTAAAAATTATAAAACATTTTTTGTCTAATGAAGCTGCTGTTAGACTTTACAGTTTGGCTTTTAAAATTTTACATTTTGACTTTGATCTTAGGAAGATGTTTTAAAATCTCCCACAATATCTGTGTTGCCAAGTTGGTAAAATATGGACTAAATAAATAAATGCATCTGAGTCTAGTCAGAGGCCTGTGGCCAGTGGTGTCCCCCAGGAGTCAGTACTGGCCTGGATTTTGTTCAACTGGTTCCTCTGACTTAGATGAGGGCACAGAGTGCACCCTGAGCAAGTCTGCCAATGATACAAGACTAGGTAGAGTGGCCGACACCCCCGAGGGCTGTGCTGCCATTCAGAAGGACCTGGATAGAATGGAGCGTTGGGCAGAGAGGAACCTCATGAGCTTCAACAAGGATAAATGCAGGGCCCTGCACCTGGGCAGGAATAACCCCAGGAACCAGGACAGATTACGGGTTGACCTGCTGGAAAGCAGCTCCACGGAGAGGGATTTGGGAGTCCTGGTTGACAACAGGTTAACCATGAGGCAACAACGTGCCCTTGTGGCCAAGAAGGCCAATGGGATCCTGGCTGCATCAGGAGGAGCGTTGCCAGCAGGTCGAGGGAGGGGATCCTGCCCCTCTGCTCAGCTCTGGTGAGGCCGCACCTGGAGTATTGGGTGCAGTTCTGGGCTCCCCAGGGCAAGAGGGATGTGGAGCTTCTAGAGAGGGTCCAGTGTAGAGTGACAAAGATGACTAAGGGACTGGAGCATCTATCTTATGAGGAAAGACTAGGCGAGCTGTGCTGTTTGGCCATGTATAAGTACCTGAGGGGGAGAATGTAGGGAGGATAGGGCCAAACTCTTCTCGGTGGTACACCTTCATTAGAAATGCTCAAGACTTGACTAGACAGTGTCCTGACTAAACCAAGGCTCTGCTTTAAATTGAAAGTTGGACCAGGTGATGTTCACAGGTCCTTCCCAACCCGGACATTTCTAACTCCATGATACTATACATTTTCAAAACTTCACAAGTATTTCAAAACCTGCTTTGTCCACACTGGTATTTATATAACCACTTCTGTAGGAATCCCAGTTGCAAATCAGGCATCTACTGTGCCTGGACATGTGCAAATAAAGTAATTGCTAAGAATTGATTTAGATTAATCGATCAAAATCTAGACTCACTAAATTTAAGCTAAGTGCTCATTCAGTCCTAGGCTTCCTGTTGGCAATTTCTGTTACAGGTCTAACTTTTAGTGCAGTAATGGCTTGTAGCTAGTGCTATGCAGGCAGTACCACCAAATGTCTGCAGACAGAGACAAGAACCAGCAGCAAGTGCTTACCTTACTCTCCTGCGCCTTGTGTCCAACTGACAGCAAAACAAGAGGGTTGGGATTGCTGTTTATTTTCTTTCCTGACTGATAAAGAAAAAGCAAAAAACTTTGTCTTCAGAATAAACTGCTGCATCTACCTCCAGTTATATTCAATTCCTACATATAAAACCTGTCTTTTCCCCTGAAACTTGAATGTTTCCATCCTAATAATAAAAGCCATATGCATTCCCTAAGCATATTTATTATTCTTAGTATTTTACTCAATAGTTTCAATGGCAGGAATTTATCTGCTGGTTAATGAACATATCCAACCACCCTAAGTTAGTTAAAGCAAAACGCTGCAAATGAGCAGAAGTTTTAGACTCCTCCTTTCTTTGAATGAAACTCGTAAATGGCATTACAATCCCCAAAGCCAATGGAACATAATTAAAACTGCAAAATGAATATTGCATGCAGATGGCAGATATGGAGAAAGCACAAACTCAGGAAGCTTACTTTACAAAGCAGTATTACTATTAAACTTGTAGTATCAACACAGGGACATCCCCCCCTTTTCAGCTAGGGGAGGAAGCAGATGCACTATAATGTACCTGAGGTATATTCTACAGTTTACCAAATACTCTTTATTAGAGACTCAACCATCTGCCATATCTGAGCCTTGCTCACCAGCTGTATAGCATTACATCAAACTGTGAAAATAAACATCAATTTAGAATCAAGTTATATACACAAAGGAACATTCCCAACTACATATTTTTCACACATTTTAAATTAACCTAACAAAAACTTAAGAAAGAAAGGTTAGACATGAAAGTTAAAAATCTCAAGCAGGTGTTATTGCAATTGAAAAGGCCTAAAAAACATAACTTACATGGTTAATAATTTACTTTGAATTCTACTCAGTTGGAAATTATAAAGATCAGACATTGTAAACAGGGTTAGTTGAAGACTACTCAATGCATGTAAGGTCACAATTAAAATAATTTGAATAACTTCACTGTAAGTTTTTTTTTTTTTTAATTAGAGGAGAGCTTATTTCTGATATTTTTGGATCTGCAGTTATGTTCTGGACATAGGAAGTTATGCACTTCCACTAATATTATTTGATTTTTATGTAACACTCCATGCGTAAAACAATACTTCCCTTTAGAAAAAAAAATGTTAACGAAGCACTCCTTTCTTGGATGAATGCTGCGTTTCTTTCATAATTTCTAATAAAATTTTCTAATTTCTAATAATAATAATAATAAATATTTGGCTCTAACCAAAGTCACAGGAAAACAGCTGTTTAAGGAACACAGAGAAAGTCAGATTACACTCCAACCAATGGTGCTGAAAAGGCAAGTGAAATTTGTTTTATTCTTCCCCCATAAGTGTACCTGGAGTTCTCTTTTCTTCATAAAATGAGGTAAACTGGAGATGTTCCCAAAAGACCTTCTTGCTTATATGATGGTATACAAGTAGAAGTCATTTTAATTCATGCTACGAAAGTCACCATATGTACAAATATGAGGCACCTCTAACTCCTGCCACTGACAAGTCTGCTCCTGACAGAATATTCCAGACTATTAGCACTTGTCTATTGTCTGCATTTCTCCAGCTGAGAATTTGGTTAATGCTCTCCAAGTTTGTGTCTCGGCTGTCTCTCTTCCTTACTAGGAGGCTGACCTTAATTTACTCAGCATTCAAATAAAGAGCGTAAAATATATAACTAAAAAAAAAAAATTCAAAACACATATGACTAAATTATTTAAGCAGATGGTCATTCAGAGTTGGGCAGGAAAGCATCATCTTGTTTGTAAAAGATGTCTTAGCTTTCATGTCAACTTACTACTTCAAACTGGTTCAAGAATCTTAAAGACTATTTTCATCTTCTAAAGCAGTCTGCACTCCACTCAACTGATTTAAAGTTCAAATTAACACAAACCAAAGTATTCTGCCAATCTCTTGACCACTTCTTGATACCAAAAGTTAAATTAAAGCTAGAATGCACTAAAAAATATCTGACCACAGAAATTCCATGTGCTGTTGCGAGAGAAGTGTTGCAGGCATTTGTGCATTTCCAGTTATTTTTTGTGACCTTAAAAGGACAACTATATTAGTTTTACCTTTAGGGCTTTCTGAACAGCAGCCTTCTTCAAGCCATCAGGGTTAAATTCTAAAGGATTATTCTTTTAAGTCAGGAGAGAATGAACATACGAAGGGTTAATAAGTCATGCAATGAAGTAATTTCACTAGGTTAATAATGACATGGCAACATAGGACAAAGCAAAAAAAGGTAAAAAGAAAAAAACAAAGAACAAAGAACTTTCAAACAAAACAATGAAAGAATTACCAAAATAAACAAAATCTGACTTTTTTTTCCTGTCTTCTCTGAATACATGTATTTATTTTGTTTTAAAATAAAAATACTCTCATTACATCTGTATTTTCCTTATCAGATCTGTTTACAATGATAAAAAATGCATCATAGAAGCTTAGGAGATGGGATTTAATGAATGCCATCTGTCTTAAAAGACCATCCTTTAAATGAATCTTTTTCAATAAGGTAAAATATATTTTTCTGACACAGAAGATTCCCTGTTAAGTCAAGGAAGTATGGGTGAGTGCTCTCCAGGAGAGAAAATCACTTCACTAAAAACAGCAGGAAGCCTTAGCTCATTATACTTGGCATTCTATCTTAAAGCAACAATTTAGTATTTAGATTTTTGGGCGAGTTTAACAGTACAAAACCTCTATTTTGTATCAATTATGCAAAGTTTCCCATTTTACTTTATTAATAATTGATTGTTCTTGAAGTCATACTAGTGAACTGAAAATCTGTGACAATATCTAACTCATAAGGAAGAAATTTCAGGAAATATGTTTTTTTAAATAAAGGAAACAGACTTCAAGTAGCAGTTAGCTTTGTTTCCCCCCCCCTTTCTTTTTTTTTTTCTTTCTTTTTTTTTTTTTTTTTCCCCTCTTAGCACAGCTTTCTGCTTCGAGGGACAATTTTGCTTTATGAGCTGTAGTATGTAGGAGCATAAAAAAACTGCCTAATGACCTAGATGATAACAGAAAACAATATTACTTATGCTATGCTAGAAGAAATGCATTCCTGAAATTCAAACACACAAGTAACTATATATAGAGATTTAGTCTTTCTACAGATTTTTTTTTTCCACATTTCGGGGAAATGTTGCATCCTAATGCCAGCCAATATGTACTTCAAGGTTCCTGACATCTGACTTTGAAACTTCGGCTTCAAAAGGATTAGAAAATATAACAGCATTGACTGGAGAAAACTATAAAGGTTCTTTTTTTTTTTTTTTTTTTTCCCCATCCCTATCTTATCTTTCTTAGGCTAAACCACCCTTATTTATCCTTTCCCATTATCACTGGTGCTTGTCCTCCAGACTCATTTCAGCTGGTCTCCATCTTTCCTGGATTGCCACAGCCAAAATCAGGGCCTCACTAATAGTTAAGCAGAACAGAGAATTAGTTAGTCCATGCATCTTACAGTCTATATTCTTCTTTCTTTCTATATTCAATACCATTTTTGCCACTTTGCAGCAGCCTGACAGACAGTGCAACTGTAGATCTATTCCTGTAAGGCAAATCTCTCAGGCAATTATTACCCTCCCCTATTTATGCAAGGAATTATTGCTGTGTGGGTGCTGTAATCTTCTCTGCTAGAAGAGTTTCAGTTTCAGATCACATCTTAAATTTACCAAATCATTTGGAACTCTAAACCAGCCCTCAACTTAATGACCATCTTTCCTTCATGTTTTCACTTGCAAATTCAGTACAATTTTTCACCTAAATTATTCATTGCATCGATGTATTTCAGATGTCAAGAACCAACTTATTAGCTAAATTATCAAGGCAGCCAAACAATGATTCCTGGGTATTGAACATGTGTTGATTCCTCCGGAATCAAAGCAAGGATAGGGACATCAGCCGGGGCAAACATGTTTCAGCCTTGCCAGGCTTCAGGATTGAAGGGAAGGATCTGCTGGTCCATGAGGATGGAAGCTGAGCAGGAGATTAGCAGAAGAAAAGGGAGAGAATTCATTATAAAAAGCCAGGTAAGCGGTTTGCCCTGGGTGACAAAACAGTCTTGCTACAGTTATGAGCTTCTCTGCAGGTATAGGGCTATCCTGGTAACTGTCATAATAAGGAAAAAAAAAAAAAAAGGAAAAAAAAGAAAAAAAAAAGATTAAACTTCATGTTAGTGCTCCCTAGTGGCCATTTACTGCCATTTGCGGTAAATCCTGAGAACAAACCCATAAATTATATGACAACTAATAAGCTATTTAGATCTTAAAAGTCAGATGCTTGATATGATTTGAACTACCACTCATTACTATTTATGTTGACTTACTAACTCATGCTTGGGATTCTCAAGGGTTCTTAAAAGTTTCTAAGTCTTTGAGCACAACCTCACTTGATAACCAGAAGACAGAAACCAATCTGGTAGAAGTGATTTAAAATACATGTAATTTATATATTATGTGCCCTCAAAACCAACAATAACTGAGTTAATGGTAACGTATCATAAAACCAGTGGTATACACTTTTGGAAGACAAAATCTACATTTTTCATACAATTTTAATTGCTTTCTAGATGTAGAAAGTGATTCAGAGCACTTAAGACACTAGTTTTTCCTCTGCCACGATATATAGGCATTCACTTGTCTCCCTCCTTCCCTTCTCCCTGTTCACAAGCAGCCCAGACACCCTAGCTGGGTATCAGACATTCAGGGCTATGAATTTTTGCTCAAGTGTTTATGGATGCCCTGAGAAGAATGTGAAGCTCTGCACCTGCTGAAGCTCTTATTCACTCTGGGCCCTTGAAGCTCTTATTCACTTGTGTCCCTTGGCCTCCAGCTGCACACACCCTGTCCCCAGGAAATACTTGAAAATATTAAAATACTAAAAAGGAAATACTGAACCATACAATACAGAGTTTGAATCTCTGGAGAGAAAAAACAGATAATTTATAGGTGACCTAACTTTAGATAACTATGCTTATGGAGTGCCTACTCATTACATTTAAGCAGGATTTAGTACTGAAGGTATGTTGTTTGATACTTCAAAATGAACTTCCACACACAAACTAACTGAAAGGACCATAGAAAAAGGATTTGATTTATTTTTTAAAAATAAGAGTATGGTATGAATCAAACTGGACCAGCCAGCAAGCAAGTCCTCTGCACAAGCTGTAAGGGGGTCCCCAGCAATCTCTGGCAAGAGGGTTTCGATTCTGAACTCACTCCCATCCTTTCTGAAGTTACAAAGATTTAACTGCTTAAAGATTTAAGTGCCAGATGTTTAGACACACGTTAGCTTCTTATGTTAAAAGCATAAAGCAAAAAATAACAACTGCTCACTCCCCCTACACTGGGTATTGCTGACTACAGACTAATTTGGGAAAAAAGAAAAGGATCTTGGGAATTTGCAAAATAGGGAACATAATGAGCAAAATAGAATTTACAAGGGAATTTATAGTTTGGGGAACAGAAAGCACCACACACTTTTAAAGCAGTCCTTCAGTGTGGAGAGCATACAAGTCCTTACAAACACTCTCCTTTTAAAAATACTGCTGGGGTGCAATATTTCTTACACTTGCATTTCTCTGCAGCAAAGGCAACCAATTTGGCAGCACACAGTAGGCTGGCACAATATGTATTTTACTTATCTGTGAACCAGCAATTGAACTTAAGTGCAAGAGCTTCTACAACAAACTTATCTTGGGCTTTTAATTGTCAAAAGTTAATTACTTACCCAATGATATGCTGATCAGTGATCAATGAAATTTAAACAGCCTTCAAAATGCAATCAAAATAGCACAAAAAACAATGCACACTTGTTGAAACCATGCAGGAAAACAAATTGCATGCTCTCATTCCACTAGAGCGTGTGACTTTAGTAGCACTAATTCACACTCTGGCAGAGAAAAGATACAATACAAATAATACCAGAGAACTCACAAATAGTGCTCTATAGAGTGAGGTAGTGTTTTCACAAAAGACTAGTCCCGATGCTCTCCTCTCTTTTAAGTATCCACACCCAAAGTTTCCCTCGTAGATACTCTTAGGAAGATGGAAATGGAAGGAGAAAGCAGAGTGATGGGATTGTGGCAGAATGAATGCATAAGCAGCTTTACTACATAGGAAAATTAAGGAAAACAGTCAAAGGATTCCAGAGAAAACAGCAGATAATAAAGTAAGTAAATATTTCTCATTATAGTTTCATCTATTAAAAGGCTTTCTATAGCACAGAAAGGTGGATTTTTTGTTTGTTTTATATTTTTCACAATTATTCAAAGAGATTAGCGCCTTATAGGTATATTGCTACCTCTTAGTAAACAGAAACACTTTCCTGCTCTACCGTTAGCAGTTCGTATTTATACGGCAGGTCCAACTAAGTAAATTTAGAGGCACAAGTCTTCTCCCTCCCTTCACCCTCCCTTCTGCTTTGTTGAAGCATATTTTGAATAAATCACCCCAAATGTTTCAGAAACAATGATGATGCACCTATATAAGAGAAGGGCCTGTGGAGGGAACGACTAACTACAACCAAAGAAAAATATGATCGACTCCAAGATCTAAAATACATCTGTGATCAATGCTAACTTAAAAAGTTACTTTTGAGTATAAGAGTAGTTACTTTTATACTGTAGTGTAGTTTATACTGTAGTTATTTCAATATTAACATTAAGCTGTGGGCAAAATTTAAAATTACACTGACTGTTGCATTGATAACTTTAACAGTAAGACTTCATTACTTTATCTTTTTGCTTCCCACAGATACAAGTAATCAGTGGCATCAATTAATTTTACTATTTATGTGTGCAATCCCCGTCCATGAATACAAACACAGCAGGAGGAGTCGCTGCACTTTCACGTTTTATCTTGTCAGTGTTTTCCTATGTCGGAATCAAATGGTCATACAGAAGCTGTATGCACTGCAATTTGCTGCAGTTTTTCCAGCAGCTCTATGATAACACCCATATCCATTATCCATATGGATAATCTATATCCTTTTTAGCTGGTTTGGATTTAACACAGTATTGTATTTTATCCTTGTACACTTGTAAAATAAGTTTTGAGTGCTCAGTGCTACTTCTTATATTCCTTAGAAACAAATTTCTGGACAGAAAATGACATGAAGTTACATATAGAGTTATTTGTAGCAAATGTCTGTGGTGACAGAGAAAGAGGAGGACAAAGGTGCCCACATACAGCCACCCTCATCTCAATCCTACCCAGGCCACCGTGCACAGTCGGAAGCCTAATCCCAGGTTTACTACCAAGGTAGCCTGGTGCAAGAAACTTCCTCTTTCCGCGCCTCCGCGGCCTTAGAGTTCAGCGATCTACCCATTAAAAGTAAGAATAATTGAGACACTGTAAGACATCAAAATGAAAATGCTGTCCCCAAAAGCAGGTGGAACTCAAGACTTTAAACCTAATCTTTCTGAGGGAAATAGATAATGTTATTGAATATTTGCTTAAAAGAAAAAGAGGAAAAAAAAATTAAAGATAAAAATTCTGGCTACTTGCTGGGGAAGCCAGCCTAGCATAGAAAAAAAGGTTGTAATAAACAAACAAACTGGATGATAGAACCACTCATTAACTGGCCTGGCTTTACTGTATTTTAACAAAAATATTGAACTCAAAACAGTTTGAATAAATCCCAGTAACTGAAAAAAGAAAACTCAAAAGTGAGTCAAATTTAATTCTGCACATAAGAGAATTCTGCATGTTAGATGTTCTTTGTGTTGCAATATTCTTAATGTCTTAATGAACTTAATGTTAAGCATATCAATTAACAGGACTACAGCATCATTGTGATTTATACTCTATTCCTGCTAAGTTACAGTTTCCCCCACACACACCCCTCTTCCCCAGGCTCAATATAGTGAGGCTAAAAAGATGATGCAAGATTCAAATCCAAGTGATCTACATCTCTTTAGCTTCTAAAACATCCTATTACTACCATTTCCAAAGCTGGCTCTGCACAGCCCCAAACACACGATGTTTACTATATGAAATGACTAATCAGTGCTGAAAACTCTTTAGGCTGCTATGGTTTCACTTGTTGCTCTGTTTGAAGCTGCATTTTAATTGGAATTTCAGTGGAAAAAATTGCAAAATGCACCAAAAAAATTCTGAAGCTTGAAATTTTACTGATTACTTCCAGCACTTTTCATCAAATAACAATATTAAAAAAAAAAAACACAGTAGTGTTTCACACCTGTGTCACTGGTGTTGTTTACTTTATCACTGCTATTATTTGCAACCATGAGCCGTAATTTACTAACTAGTCCTAACTAGAATTAAACTACGAGTTCTTTGCTTATCTTACACAACCTATTTCAGACTCTCACAGAATAGTCCACAGAATGACAGAAACAGGATGTTTTATCCATGTATACATTTTGCACATGCAAATAAATGATACTTCAAATGACAACCTGACAGAAGTCACATACAAGTATTCTACAACTGTAACATCAACTGGTCTATATTAATTTCACAATGAGAATTTCAACATTTTCACATCTACCACAGATATCCCAAACCAAAGCAAGCATGTTTACCCAGGCTCAAGTAAATAGCCTTCCTTATTCACAGTTAGTTCCTTTCAATTCCCCATGCTGATTCCATACTATTTATGGAAAACTTTGAATAATAAAAAACATGCAGCCTTTCAAGTCCAGGAAAGGAGCATTCTTTAAAAAAACAAAACACACTGATTAAAAAGTTAACAGTTTAATATTACACATATGTCCGTAATACCATACTACTAGAAACGTGGACCTTACATTACACGTTTTGAAACAAGAACAGGTAGAGAAAACATGGCAAGATGTGCGTTAGTGAAGCAGTGTGGCACAGTATCAAGCAAGACATGCTGAAGCAAGCAAGGGATACCCCTGCTTACACGTGGGCACCTAGCAGAATGCAACTTACAGGCAGGTTTCTTGCCGAGTCCAAATACAGAATAAGCAATGCAGAAGAAAGCCCATCGTTGGCTTGGTCTTTATCAGCTCTAATGCTTGTCAGCACCTAAACCAAAAAATATCTTGTGAGCCTTCATCTGCAAATCAAACAATAGCAGGGCATAATTTTTGTCCTATTACTGAAAAAGTACTTTAAGAATAACTCCCCAAACCCAGAAATTCACAAAAATATTTTTAAAAAAGTAGCAACCTTTAAAGATTTTATATAAATACAGATACAGATATTGCAACAAACTCCACCCCAATCCCCTCCCCCCCCTTAAAAAAAAAAAAAAAACAAAAAAAAACACACAACTGGACAGATTACATTTAATTCCCAATTTTATCTCTCAATATAATGAAATGCCTGTGGATATTCTCAAACTATAATGTTACAAGAAAAGAAGAAAAAGAAGCCTTTTAAAAATCACATGCCACAATCACCCTGTCAGATTTGATTGATCTGATGTATTATAATGAAAGTTACACTAAAAAAATTACAGGCTTATCCAAATTTATCACAGCTAGAGAATTAAATTACTTGTATTTTTTTAACAGGAAAAGAGTAAAGATTAGGATAATATATGTGTTCCATTAATACCTTGTCTAGATTTTCAGCAGTTGGCATCAATGTGAGCCATTCCAGTTTTAAATGCAATTTTCCTTTGGACACTTCATCCAAAGTAAACCACTAAAAGTTAAGCAAAGTAATGTGAAATAACCCGTCACCAAACACATATGACTGCAGTTGGCTCTTCAGGACATATAAGAAGAAACATTAAGTCACAGCAGAAATCCAAGTAGAGTTGAAATCTGCATAACCTGAAAAGATCTGTTTTTTTAAAATTGTTTAAAAGTTACACTAAGTATTAAGACAAAAACAAGCTACTCAGCTGCATAATACAAAAATGGTCATGTAGGCCTTCATGCTATATCACAAAACTATTCCAAGATATCAAATATTTAAGACCTGTAACACCGTTCTTGAAATACAAGCCCTGCATAACATTACTATAAAAATCACACTTAAATATACAACAAAACTTCCATTTTCCAGTTAGTCAGTTAGTCATCTAAGTCTAATAGTAGTTAATTTGTTGTTCTCCTAGAAGGAAAAAATCCTTGCTAATACATAGGTCACTGTTTTATACATTTACATAGCAGTGATATTAAAGGCTAAGCCAGAAGAACAGCATTGTTCTTTCATCAATTCAGATATCTCCCAAACCACTTCACTGATAATCCAGGAGGTTTTTTTTTATGGGATTAGGGCTGTTCAAGCACACAAGGTGTATAGGAAGCTTTTCCAGAAAAATAAAAGAAAATCACACACACACACAAAAGAATACCTAAACATGCAGTATATGTTTTTTTAAAACAAAACTTACCAAATACTTACCTCATCTAAAAGACGCTCCTTCTCCACTTCAATTAAATCTATCATCAAACTAGGAAAAACAAACAAACAAAACAACAGGGCATTTTAAAGGAGAAGAAAATAATAATAATGCAGAACTGACCCCACCCACCCTGTGCCTGCTGAGCATCGAGGCTTCTACTGAGAGCAAAGAAGCAGAGCAAAGATACTCTTCCTTTATTACTGTCTAAAAGAAAGATGGAACAAAATTGCTGAAGCAGGAGGGATGTGGAATGATAGGAAATATGCCTGTACCAGAGCCCATTTTGTAGCTTGAAGTGCAACCAGCACATCATGGCTCACATACATTTGACTAAACTCTCAAAATAGTGACCACAACCAAACTACCCATTGGAAATAGCCCCTGGAGATGACCCATTTCATGCTTTGGCATTGCCTTGGAGAGTGCTAGTTTGCACAAGCTATGCCAGGGAGTGTGCTAAAAATTAAGCAGCACAGACAAGTACATGCCAGCACAGGAACATTTGCCTTGGCCTCTACTTTTATGAGTGCTGATGTACCCATTATGGTCTAGCTGCTGCTTCCCCCCCCTTCAGTGTTAAGATTAGGGAAGTGCAAAGAAAAGAAGCCTTGGTACTACCTACTTCTTTAAATAAATGAGAGGAGAAGTAGGTACTGTTGCTCCTGTTAAGAGAGAAGGAGCTGGAAAGATAAGGGAGTTCTACTCTGTATGGAAAGCAACAATGGCAAGCTCCAAAACTCTGCAAGAAATAAAGGTGACAAATTACTGGAGAAAGCAGCTGACTAAAACCCAGATATGTTTATGGGTAAACGCTAGAGGTAGGCTTATGGAAGCTAACAGTGAGCAGTGTTTGCAAAAGCATTACAGCAAATTTATTTATTTTTTATATCAAACCGATAAGATCAGCTCTTAGGGAAGATACAGAGTTATAAAACTTTATCAACCTTGCCTGAGCCAATAATCACAACTTCAAGCTATAGTAAGAACATTAAGGCAAAAAAAGAGTTCATTTCTTTTAAAAAAGTGCATTTTTCTTTCTGGATACACATGACACTTACCTTATCTTTTTGTATAAATAAACATACAAATATATACCTCGTACAAACTCTTAATAAATCTATTTAAATACATGGGGAGGTCAAAGAATTAGAAAGCTACTCACTAGCAGAACTTTCAAAAATATGTAATTTATAAATTGAAAAATATAGCCAAAAAGGCAACAAAAACAGAAGGATTACATCAAAATACTTACTCTCTTTACCAATAACTAAAAACATATTTTCCAAAACATTTACCTTCCCAGGAAGTCATCTTTATCTGGATCTTCATCAAAAAGTTCAATCTCTAGCTCTTGTCCTGGATGTTCATATACTAAGGCCTAGAAGTACAATAATATAGATGACACCATCAACAGCAAAACTAACTAGCTTTGTCAACCGTCAAATTAACAACAAAATATTTAAATGCAATGCTTCTCTGAGTTTATTTGCACATCAAGAAGCAAATGCTTTAAAAATAGCAATTTACTACGAATTGGTCAATGTAAGTGTTTTCAAGATACAGTTTGTTGATATTAAGGAACTAGACTGATTTTTGGACTTATTGATGCGTAATCTAGAAAAAAAATACAAATCAATAGGGACTTTCTGTTTTGTTACAGGACTTTACTTTTATAGGGAGACATCAAGAAGTTTCTTGACATAACACCCAGCTTATTTAATCTTGCAAAGCAGTTTTTAGAAGTCAACTTCACAGAATGCACATGTCTTTCTAACAGATTATACCTCATAAACTTCATTCCACTTTGGATTGAGATTTTCTTTGATGACTTTGCTTTGGAAAATCTGGTTGCCTACACGGATGATTCCATAAGGGTCTGACTTTCCTTTGACAATCCCTTTTAAGTAAGTATCTTTCCCTTCCAGGTCTTGAGCTTCAATGAAGTGTATCCTTACAACACCCTGAAAAAGAGAGAAAAAAATCCACTTATCTAAAATGACATAAAGATAAATGTCTGTATGCGATATACTTTTCAAAAATTTAATTGCTACTTCCTTAACATGAAACTTATGTCCTAATTCATATCCTACTTTGTATTCCAAATATTTTGTAGCTAGAATAATTCAAATCTGGATTCCTACTACTAGCAGAAAGCATGACTGAACATGGTAAATGGGAGAGTATCAATGATGATCCACATATACAGCAGACTTGGTACCTAAAGAAATTCCTGAAGAGAAAAACTGTCATCAACAATCAGAAGTATGCCACATATCAAGAAACTCCATGGTACTGAAAATGAGTAGTAATAAGCAGTAACAATTCCTTAGCGAGGAGCATTAACAAAAGTTTGAGAAGATAATATATAACATGTGCTACATAATTTTTGGTTTCTACAACTGAGCTATACTCACAGGCTATATATGAAAGATCTTAGCAAGACAGGAAAATACCCGCTCCTCCTTATTTTTGTTGTTACCAAGAATTAACTCCATAAATATGATTCACAAATGTAACTGTTTATGTTTAATTGACTGAACTCATGATACTGTGTACTACTGGAACAACTATATTTAGATCTTCAGATATATATGCCTTTCTTTAAAAATCAATACTACAAAAACCTTTCCAAATTATATTATTAACAGAAGTACTCTTACCTTTGGTATAGGAAACCGCAACTGAGCGATCTGCACTTCACTGACAAGAGGGACTGTAATCCTATTTGGAAGGACCAAGTAGTTGGATATTATGTCCAATATTATTGTATCTGATAAGCCACTGTTGGAAAAAAAAAAAATCAGTTACGTTTAAAATGAATTTTAAGGAAGTATTTTATGCCACATGCTAGTGTATGTTGGGCTGCAGGAACTTCTTTATTCTTTTGCTGCTCAACAAACCCAACCTTGTTTCCAACTAGAAGGCACATCTGGCCTTTAAACAGCTTTTTTTTTTTTTTTCCTTCCTACTCAAGAAAGGATTCTTGCCAAAAGGGCCAGCAGGTGGAAGCAGTTGATACAAAATAGCAGAAACAGAAAACACCCGTATGAAGTGCTCATTTTCCCGCTACCAGAATTAATCTTCAAGTTAATCTCCCCTTCTAAATTGCCCAGATTTACAGGCTGTTGCATAAGGCTGCCTGCCTCCACTACATACCAACGGAGCAGATGCTCAGTGGTATCTGCCTTTGCATTTCAGTGATGCTTTAACTGCCCGAGTGCGGGGCACCAGCGTCGCGCGAGGGAGCCGGGCGTCCCCCCGAGCTGTTGCGCAGGAAACGCGAGGCGGCCGCGCTCAGTGAGGTGGAGCCGGCGCAGGCCGGGCAGGTTTTGTGCTGGCAGAAAGGGAGCGGCAACACAACCGCTCTGGTAACAAACCACTAACAACCCAACCTTAACCCCCCGCACCCACACAAAACATCTCCTGAGCTCAGAGTTCACCCAGCAGGGGCTGGGCTGGCAAGAAATGGCGTAGGGTCAAGCACCGCTCGGCTGTACTGCCCACGCGTGGTGCGATGCACAGGGAATGCGAGTACCCGGACAGAGCTCAACAGTAGATGCCAAGGGTCAGGAAGGCAGTGCCAAAAATACTTGAGGTATTTAGAGACAATAAAGCTCCAGGGACAAAGTGCAGGTGTGATTTCTTTGATTAAATACCAGTCTTGCTTTAAGACTCTTTCTAAAGTCTTTCTGAAATGAAAGCACAAGTAGCATCAATGTGTGCTGACCAGGAACGTGTGGAACTGCCTAGAGCTGTTTGTCTAGGACTAGGTTACCGCTTGGGAGCAGTTCTGACGCTGCAGCCATACTTACACAACACAGGAGTTGCCCTGTAACCTAACACATACTTCAGTTTCATCAGGAAAGAACATCTACTGACAAACCATAAACACAGCATGGTAGGCGACGGATAACCAAACTAACCTATGAAATACAATCTGGCTCACTTCACATCCACATTGATCCTTAAGGCTAGAGAGGCGCACTCTGCACAGCTTACATCCCCTGGGCTGCCCTGCTTCACCACAAACACATCTGGTAGGAAGGTCTGTGAACAGCGAGTGTTACCCCTTGTCAAGTCATGCCTTTCCCTTAACTCATACACTGACAGCTAGTGAGAAACGTAGTCTCTTTAAGGTTAGCATGAAATCTCCCTCGACAAAATAGTCCACTGAAGCTTATGTGTCACTAAAGCACTTTAAACCCCGAAGGGAAAATTTTGGTTGTTAGGTCACCAGCTAAATAAAGAAGCTGAGACATAGTCGGTGAAATTCCCACATAAAGAGTAAAAACAGTTTCTTGAGAAATTTTAGCCCATAATAAGAGCTGTCAGGGTTCATGTACAACACAGCAAAATAAATGCTTAGTGGGAAGAGAGCAACAAGAACCTGTGATTACAGAGTGAACCGTGAATAGGTGGAGTATTATCAGATACCCTCAAATATTTACCCTTTTGGGCTTCTCATTGCTAAATTATAACCAAACTAGGCTTGCTATATTTATTGCTCCAAGAAAAGAATGGTAAATGCAGAACATCAGAAACCAAGTTGTTCTCCTCAAAACATAACATTAGGTTTTGTTGGAAGAGGCAATACCTTGTTTGGTCAATTCATATTATCTAGGAAACACAGGTGGGGCCCCCCCGTCCAATGAAGCAACACTGCTTCATTTATTTGCTTACAAATCTTCATTTTATAGAAAAAGCTACATTTTTTCCTGGCAATGGTTGCCATGAAAAAAAAAAAAAAAGTTACAGACTGGTCACTGCACCTTTTATAATCCATGATATCATTTTTTTCATCACTTCAATTGTAAATCTAGAGAAACTACAATTGTATCATAGAACATGCCTGACTTTCCAAAATCATCCAACGCACAAGAGCAGAGGAAACTCAAGATTGTATGAAGCTCAACGCGAAGATCTGTGCAGACCTGTATTCTTGATTCAGTTTTACTAAACTTCAAGTTTTCAATGTAGAAGTGCTACATATTCTGTGAAATGGGCCTAGAAATTACCTCTTACTTTTTGTGAGACTTGAGATAAAAAGTTAAAATAAACATCTCAAGCACTTTTAACATTAAAAGGGAAAATAGCTGGCATGGTAACTACAAGAGCAACAAGCACCCGTAACACGAAGCGCATTTCAAATTACAAGCCTGATGACACATCTGTGGCAAATGTTAGGCTTTTAAATAACAACAGAACAAATATATGTGGTAACTTCCCTTTCTGGCAAGGAGAGAAAAGCTTTGTCTTTATGTTCACCAAAGCACATACCTGAAGAAAGGACAATTCATACATAAAACTATCTCACCTAGGTCACAGAACACCAAATGAGAGGAGTACAAGAGAGGCAACTATGCCACAACTACTTTGTAAGGTTATCATGCCTTTCTTTAGTAGTTCATTAAAATCACACACATTATGAAGCTATAAGCATAAATAAATCTATCCTAAACCTGCAAAAGTTCTGAAATGTTGGTTCATATTCGTATGGAGAACTGTAAGCAATTTCCTTAAATAAAGAAACTGAAAGACAAAACGGCTCAATAGGATTTGTAAGATTCACAATCATCTATTTGAGGACCAAACCATAGGTCTGCTCAAGCAAAAAAGTAGTACCAATTCAAAGTCTTAATTAGATGCATCACTGATAATCAGTTGTTTTTCTTAACATCCTAAAAATTCTTAAGATAATCATTCTGTTATCACCACTAAGAATTATTTTTTCAGTTCAGGAATATTAAGAGAAATGTAAAATGCTTTAGATGATCTATTCTAGCATATTTCCTCAAAAGCTTAATTCTCTTGTGGAAAATAATTGGTAGTACCTATTCAGCTCACTGCTCAATTTACATTTAGCAATCCTTGCTAATGAAGGCATAGCAACTACATCTTTTCCTGCGCTGCTGTCTCTTCATCCTGCAAAGACAGTGTTCCTTGGGCTGCAGAGAGGACTCTCCCTATCTCTCAATTAACCATAACGTAATTAATCTTCCAGTGATCCAAGACCCCTCCTGACAGCACAAAAGGCTTCTCGCTGCCTCGTTTCACACACAGATTTTAATTCCACTCCTCTTATGAATTGCCTTTGTGTCCTCCTCCTAGTGGAATCATAAAGAAAGAGCAATGGAAGTTGTTATCAGGCAACAGGGAAATTTCCAGCGGCAAATTAAGAGTTTTAATTGGCAGAATTCATTTGCAAAGAGAACCAGTAAGCAGTTTAGTGCGGAGCTGCAGAACGAGAAGTAACTGTATCAGCAGCACTCTTGTGCTCATCACTGCTTATAGCAACTGCACTATGTCAAATATGAAAATCTACAACCTGTCCTTAAAAAATTGAGAAAAATACAGCTCTGAAGAGATCCACTGGCAAGGCAGACCATGAGTCACCTCAGTTACAGTCACCATAGAAACTATACCAGGGCGAGACTGCAGCCACTACACACATACGTGGCCAAGCTTGGTTGCTCTGGAAACCATAAACTGGAGATATTTAACAAGACTTTGTTTACAGTTGAGGTTTTTGTTTTTCCAGTCAAGCAATTATGTAGAAGGATATGAACCTCAGAAGCCTACTACACTTAAGTATTAAATGCAACTTTATTACTGTTACCTCAAAATAGCAAATTATTACTCAGAAGCTTTATTTTGGAAGCCAATTCCTCACTCATGGAGGAAACCTCTTTCCTCACAGGCAGCCTTAACCAGGCTTGAATCATAAGCAATTTTGGGAGCCATTAACCTACTTAAGACAAGTTCTAATTGCAGCCTGTTCAGTTGAGACTTCATAGAATGTCTTCAAATGTCTAAGCAAGGCAAAAATTGTTTTAGTCAAACCACTGAGCAATGGATTCCTAATTTTTAATTCCTAAATTCGAACACTTGCTTTCAAACTACGGGAAATAATTCTGGAATCAGCTAACTGATGTCTGTATCAAATCCATTCATTAGCACATGAACCATTTTCTTAATACTAAAAAGCCCTGGCATAACCATTACATTCCTAAATTTCAAGTTAGAATTCTAGCTTCGATCTCATCAGGATTGCAAAGGTACAAAGCAACTTGGCTCTCCTATTTTATTTTCATTTGTTTCTTTTTAAATTATTTACTCTTTCAAAAAGCTCTGGATAGTGACCGAGCATTTTCTTTTAACTATTAATAGTCAATATTTTCACTGTTTTATCCGATTGCCACAAAAAATAGTTTTGAAAAAATACTCAAAAAAATTAAAAAGTCTATTTGACTTGATTATGTCTTAAGATATTCCTTATTACTACCTGTACACAAGAAACTGGACATTTATATCCATACAAAGCCAAAAACTAAGATGCTGTGAACCTTCTGGCATGAAAAATAAGGTTCTTCAGTTTCCTGGTGTTCTGTGAGAGAAGCAGATGGGAAATCCACAAGACTCTGGTAATCTATGAAAGCTAGGACCACTTAAAGGCAAACTAAAAGTTTTTTTGTTTCAAGTTTAACAGGATCTACTAGGTTTTTTTTCTTACACACTTTTTATAAATATTATATTTTTCATATTCTTTGGTTTCATATAATTCTACATTATAAGTTAACCTAAAAGCATTTAGCTGTATATGCAGCTGGTGATCTTTATATTTTTCTGCTTTCAAAAACAAACACTTTTACATATACTCACTTTAGCCCTGGAACATCCAGAAGATTTGTCAGTCCAGTCCAGTTAATTTCCAAAAGCTGTGAGTTACAGGAAGAAAAAGTGAAAGTGAATTTAGAGTTCCTAGTATTGAAAAAACAAAACCAATCACCATGGGTTTTGATCCATTTCCAGCATGCTCTCTAAACAGAAAAACAAAGTTTCTTACATTCTAATTAGGCTCTTAAACCACAAGGGAAAATAAACAGAAAAAGAAAAAACACCCTCTAACCCATCTTTTATTTTTTTTTAAATTATATTTATATCTATATATTAACACACACACATATATTTATACACCCCCTTCCATATACAGCCATATATACAGCCATACTCATACACACAGATGTATAAACATGTATGCAGTATTTACGATAACCAGCCAACACCAAACTATAAATTGTGGTCTTGCTCTTTAGAAAAGTATTTCTAAACTAACAGTCACCAACATAAATTTGCAAACAAGTCAGAACAAAGTAATCTAATACCCTTGTGTAACAGCAAAACTGGGTATCAGATGGGGAAAATTAGACAGTATGTCGCCTGATTAAGGCTTTTTGCATTTCCTCTTCAATTCTCAGAAGCACACAAAAAATGGTCATCTTGATTAGTGTAAGAGTAGATTTTTAAATTATTATTATTATTATTATTTTTTTTTTTGCAGAAGTCGCAGTAATAGTTATCAACGGTTCACTTTCACGGGATGAAATTCTGCAGAAAGCTGTTGTGGGTAATGCCCTATTCTGTATTTTTATTGATGAGATACATAACAAAAGAGAAGACATTATGCAGAGAGGTATCACAGGGCACACGGGGGGCCAGGGAAAGAATTGAAGAAATCTTGATAACCGTAGCCAAAATGGGTCAGTACTAGAATGCACGACACTATTCAGGAGGGAGAAATGAAAGATTAATCTGCTGTATAAATGCAAGAGAGTAAGTAGCAGAGAAGGCAGTAGCTCTGCGGAAAAGGCTCTGGGGGGTTGGAAATAAAGCTTCAGGAAATGATGCCCTACACCAGCCGGAGAGATGAACGGGGACCACCAACCTGCTGGATAAACGCAGGAATCCTGCCGTCCTGCTCTAACAGCAAGGCCTGAGCAAGAGCACAGTGAGGTCTCCAGTGCCAGGAAACATGGATCAATGAGGAAGTCCATTTGAGAGCACAAAAACTGTCCTACAAGACACGATGAACAGGGAAAGAAAGCACCTAAGGAAACTTGATACCCACAAATCCATGGGCCCTGATAGGATGCATCCCAGAGTTCTGTGTGAGCTGGTGGATGTCATAGCTAAGACGCTCTCCATCATCTTTGAAAGATCCTGGAGAAGAGGACTGGAAGATGGCCAATGTCACGCCAGTCTTCAAAAAAGGCAAGAAGGAGGACCCAGGCAACTACAGGCCAGTGAGCCTCACCTCCGTCCCTGGAAAAGTGATGGAACGGCTCATGCTGGTCATTGTCTCCAGGCATGTGGAGGACAAGAAGATGCTCAAGAGTAGTCAGCATGGATTCACCAAGGGGAAGTCATGCTTGATTAACCTGATAGCCTTCTGTGATGGAATGACCAGCTGGATAGATGAGGGGAGAGCAGTGGATTGCATCTATCTCAACCTCACCAAGGCTTTTGACACAAACATCCTCCTCACAACATCCTCCTGGGCAAGCTCTGGAAGTGTGGGATAGATGAGTGCACAGTGAGGTGGATTGGGAATTGGCTGGATGGCAGAGCTCAGAGGGTGGTGATCAGCGGTGCAGAATCTAGTTGGAGGCCTGTAGCTAGCGGGGTCCCCCAGGGGTCAGTCCTTGGTCCAGTCCTGTTCAATTTATTCATCAATGACCTGGATGAAGGCACAGAGTGCTCCCTCAGCAAGTTTGCTGATGACACAAAAATGGGAGGAGTAGCCGATACCCCAGAGGGCTGCGCTGCCATCCAGAGGGACCTGGACAGACTGGACAACTGGGCAGTGAAAAACCTCATGCAATTCAACAAGGCCAAGTGCAAGGTCCTGCACCTGGGGAGGAATAACCCCAGACACCAGCACAGGCTGGGGACTGACCTTCTGGAGAGCAGCTCTGCAGAGAAGGACCTGGGTGCCATGGTGGATGACAAGTTGACCATGAGGCAGCAGTGTGCCCTCGTGGCCAAGAAGGCCAACGGGATCCTGGGGTGTGTTAAGAGCAGCATCTCCAGCAGGTTGAGGGAGGTGATCCTGCCCCTCTACTCAGCCCTGGTGAGGCCACATCTGGAGTATTGTGTCCGGTTCTGGGCTCCACAGCCTAAGAGGAATGAGGAGCTGCCCGGCGCAGGGCTACAAGGATGATCAGGGGCCTTGGAACATCTGCCCTATGAGGAGAGGCTGAAGGAGCTCGGCCTGTTCAGCCTGGAGAAAAGAAGGCTGAGAAGGGATCTGATCAGTGTCCATAAATACCTCAAAGGAGGCAGTGAGGAGGATGGTGCTGGTCTCTTTTCACTGGTGGCCACCGGCAGAACTAGAAGAAACGGCCAGAAACTGAAGCATCAAAAGTTCCACAAGAACTTAAGGAAAAATTTCTTAACATTGAGGGTGACAGAGCACCGGAACAGGCTGCCAAGAGAGGTTGTGGAGTCTCCTTTTCTGGAGATCTTCCAAACACACTTGAACAAAACCCTGTGCCACGTGCTCTAGGTGACCCTGCATGTGCAGGGGGGGTTGGACTAGATGACCTCTAGAGGTCCCTTCCAAACTTAGGCATTCTATGATTCTAAGAAAGAGTGAAGGGCTGCATTTGAGAGGAAGGTAGAAGGAAGACCTAAATCAGCTTGCAAATACATAAGAAACTGTTTCCATGAGACACAAAACCATTGTGCCTTTAATGAGATAAAGCAAACTATCAATAGGATTAGGTACTGAAGGCAGAAAAATCCTCAGAAATAATTTACAGGGATTAATAGTGACAGCTCATTGCTAGAGCCTTCGTACTTCCTTTAGAGAATGTTTGCCCTCCTGTCTCTACACACACTATAAATGCATTTGTTCTGCTTCTGTGCTGCTAGCTTGAGCAATGACTTTCTGATCTCATTTTCTCTGGTTCTAAGTAAGTATTAGAATATTTCCATGTCTCCCTTTTCATCAAAAACTTCCTGTTAATTGCCTACAAAGTAACCAAATACTACAAACAGCAAACAAATCCAAACCCGCTCAAATAACATGACCCTTCCAAAACCAACTACCTCTATGTAAGGATGACTGCATCAAAAAGAACAGGATTTTGAGATTCCTCAGCTGAGAAACTAATCGTGATGTTTTAGTTAAAGACTGAAACAAAACAACAGATTTCTAGAGGCAGCTATGTTGCATCTTTATGCAAAAGGCAAGAGGAATCACCCTCATCATTCGTTTTCTATTCAAAAACCAGCACCTACCATTCTTTATAAAGAATCTATTAATAGTTTAATTAGTGATTTCCTTTGTGAATACTTGGACTGCAGATAACACATAATATATGTACTTACATAAGGAGCACTGTTACTTACTGTACTTTTGCAGTATTAGTCAAATATTTTAACAGCTTTATCTGTGAAGCATCTAGCCTAACTTTATCGGCAACTAATCAGAAAAATCAAGGAAAAGATTTACAGGTATTACTCACCCTTCCTTCAATGCTACAGTATTATGAGACAATGACTGGATATTCCAAAACGAGAGACAGTCACAGACCAAGGCAAGGACGGCACTGAGTATTTTGACATTTCCTGTGTCACCAAGTCCCCTGCCCCCAACACTGGGCCTACATTTTCCCCAGCTTTGCTTTTGCTGCTTGTGCTCCCATTGAAGCCCTTCTTACCCTTAACAATCCTCACCATATTCATTAATCGGCTCCAGGTAGGCTTTGGCTTCCCTGACCCTCTCCTTACTTTCACAGATACTCTATGTTCCTCCCGGGTCACCTCATTCTGCTTTCACTTTATATCTGAGTTTTGCCAGGAGAAACTTGTTTATTCAAGTAGGTCTCCTGCTACCTTTGCTCGCTCTCCTGCCCATGGGGAGAGACCTCTCCAGATCTGGAGGAGGCAACCTTGGATATCAACCAGCTCTCTTGGATCCCTCTTCCTTCCAGGATTCTATCCCATGGGATTCTTCCAAGCAGGTCCCTGAGCAGGACAAAGTCTGTTCTCCTCAAGTCCACTAGCTTTCACATACTTTCTGCGAAACAGCTAGTGGGAAAAATAAAAAGGAGCAACTGTTTTTAATGGGAAAAGACCAAACTACCTTAGATACACTGCAAGGAAAAGCATGTGCTTGAGCAGGCAACGCAGAGGAGCTCATGTGCTCTGCAATTCACATTGCTTCCCACTGCTACTTCAGTGTATATTCATATTCTAATAGCCTACGCATCCAAAGTTAAAAGAGTTTGTTCCATATCCTTCTAAATAACCCTGAATTTTAGAAAATCCTGTTAAGAAACTTGGGTTTCTCCATCAGTCTCATTGTTTTTTTCAATCAAAAAGGTTGAAATCATCTGGTTGTTTTGCTCAAGAGCCAGAGTTCACACCAGAATTCAGCTCTTCCCCCTTCAGATTTATACTCCATTAGAATACAAAGCCTTCAGCAACTATGAGTCAGGCTGTCAGACAGCACTTTGGAGTTGTGCATGAGTGAGATTAAGAAAACAGTTGTGTAATTAACATTTTCAGCAAGGGAATGCAGAGTTAGCAGCGGAATTGGAAGAGCTCCACTCTAGGTAGGTGAGAGGCTCAGACTGCTAAGGCACATCTATTTATGGCATTTCTAGGAAGCCTAAATGGCAGCAATATGTTCAAAAAGTGGATGCAGTCTTACCTAAAACTCACATGTTACGATAGGTTTTTTTTTTTTTTTTTTTAATAAGTTCATGCTATCTTTTCTACGTGAAGACCAATGTAAAGCTGACAGTTTTTCATTTCCAGACGCAAGAAAAAACTGTTACAAAATCATGTGCAGTGAACCTTTGGAGCTATTTTACACTGCTATGAAATGAGTTAAGTTTCCCTTGTACTGTTATAATAGCACAAACTATACATAATTTTGATAGCAATACTAATGTTTTGAAATTATATCTTATCTTAAAAATATGTAGAGTAGAAGGACTCTGGAAGATTAAATTTTGAACAGTGCAAAATTCTTTATTACACGATTGTTTCCTACCTTTTTAATTATTCGTAAGTACACACTGAATATACATCATAAAAATCTGAAAATATAAAAAAGAGTTGCCTAATATGTTCATATCTGCATCACTCATTTAGCAGTTTTACATAATAAGTTTTGGAATAAATTGAGAAACTTGCATTTCCCTTTTTTTTGTTTTTGTGGTGCCTGGTTTCTATCACCTATAGTACTTCATTATACATTTTGGTTTGACCTATAGCATGCACCACTTAACACTACAAAGTCCCACATTGTCTCCATGAAATTAAATGAATTGAGAAATAAAATGCACGGTGAAATTCATCACTGAAATACCTCATACCCTGGACTGAAACATATTGCAATCGTTTGAGCATTAACTGCAGCAACTCAGACTAAAACAGTAAACTACCAACTAATGAGATATATCACTAAACACAACGGAGAAGTTTTCAGTTAATGTGACCAAAAAGCATTGTAAAAAGCTGCAATATAGAGTATCAAATGTATACGGTACAATGTCCATACTTTGCCTATTTAATATTACACATCTCTTCTCACAAAGAACACAACCAAGTCCATCCTGTCTATGTGGAGCCAGCCTAATGGAGCATGGAAAAATAATCATGAAAAGTTATTGCCATTTACAGTGGCTATTTAGAGAGTTTGTCCTAATTGCATTTAGAGAATGCAATTAGTGCACACAGTATCAGAAACCTTCCTTCACCTTCTTATTGAACAGGAATAGTTACAATGAAAGGAGCTCTATTTCAGAAGCACTAAATGCTTTTCTATTCAAAGCTGGAGCTACAGAAGTCAGGAAACATTAGCAAGGCTAAGCACTTTATAGGATTAATAGAATAGCTTTGCAAATAAATCTTAAGCCATTAAATGTTTTAGAAGGGATAGGAGCCTTCAAACTCCAGGCATAAATCAATCTTGTAACTATCTTGGCTTGGAAGGTACGTTGTCCTTGGGGATGTGATTTCCTGCATTTACCCACTGCAGAGCTTCCTTTCTGGGTCTATATGAGAGGACGAGGAGCAACGGGAAATATGAGCGACACCAAGGCAGTACCACAAACTCTCTAGTCTTAACCTAGAGCGATCAGCAACACAGAAATGTTCTCCTTTTTGTGTATTGCTTTCACATGAAACCCACAAAAAGGTTGTTCTGGATCTGCACTTCTGGATCTGCTTCCAAAGATCATCAGAGCCCATCAGAAAACACAGCTTTGGTAATGCAAGAAAAGCTTTCCAAAAACATCAAGTTCTGGCCAAAAAGCTTATATTTAGTACAGAAATTAGCACTGATGTCTGAAGCTCACAGCAGTTAAGAGGAGTGGTCCAATATACTGTATTGCTTCATCTGCACGATAGAGCCCTTCTAGTCAGCAAACAACAGGGGAATGGTTTGTTATTTCCCACATGACCATGTCATGGCTTGCAAGAAGGGAAAGCAGAGCCCTCCTTTCTGCTGGCAAGTTAAAGCAGTGTGGCCACGCTTTCAAACAGAAGTGTCCTGGAGCAGAGGAAAGGAAGTAAACACAAGATTGCCAACTGATGAATCATTTTATCAAATACTGAATTTAGGAAATACCATACTTTAAAAAGCAAAAAAAGCTTAACCTATAAATGTCAAGAATAGCTCAATGCCATTTCCTTCTCCGTCATCACTTTGAGCAATACATAATTCTTCTCCTTTAGCTCAATTTAAGGGGCACCAGCTGGTTCTCTGCCGCAGGGCGCTGGACAGACAGTGCTCAGAGCTCGTCCCCGAGCGTGGCCCTGCCAGGGGCTCTCACACCTTGCAAACAGGCTCAGACTCACTCACTCCTTCCAGGCAGCTTGCCGCCCTGCACAGGCATTGCAGGCCCTCCTTACAGCCCCTCTGCAACTGCTGCGCGCTGTCACATTAGTCAAAGTTGTTTCTGCTCTTCCTTTGCTCCCACCAAGAGGAAAAGTTCACCGTTTCTCCATGAAACCCAAGTACTTGGTGTCTTACCCACGCTCTGTACTGGAAACAAGTTCTAAAGCGCAGCCATACAGCCCCTTCTCATCAATCCTCTTTTATATACTTTGGGGAAAAAGGAAGAGAAATATAAAACTTTTAAGGGATTGTCCAATGCTGCAACTATCTTAAAGGGGATTTGGCAATCGCGCTCATGGCCTACACTGACTTTGGTGACAAAGCCCTGGCGCCTGTTCCCTACCCAAACCCACCAGCACTAAACACCAGCTGGTACCCAGCTCCTGCCCCTTCAGCCTTACTGGGGTCTGCCCTGGGCTGGTGGCATCTACAGCACGTTTATAAACATGCTTGGCCTCTGTTTACTGAAGGAAAGTGCTAAATTTCAAGAGCCTTAAGAAATTCAGGAGCATCTGATGTGCAAAGTATTCATCTTGGCATTCATAAATCACAATACTCAAATTCACTGTTGCAGCAACAACCATGCAGATGTCACAGCAATCACATAAAGCTCTACTTCAACCTAGTACTAGACTGATGAGTTGATAAATACTGAAATGAGCAATATGCAGCAAAACAACTGTAAGGATACAGAAATAGTAGATAAAACAGTGGTCTCATGTTCATGTATATTTAAGCAAACAGTAGTAGAACAATCTTTAAGACCATATGAAGATCAATAGGCTGAAGATCGGGAATTGAGCCAAGAAAAACAAGGAGTACAAAATAATGCACAGACACACTTATTCAACCTTTTCTTAAAACACAAAGAAACAGACCATTTAACGATGTGACTTATTTCAATTTATTCTTATATTTAATTTTAAAAGCGAAGTCCAGCCAGCAGAGAGCCTTCAGAAGCCACCGAGGGCCACACGGCGGAGCAGGACTCGCTGCCCGCGCTCGCCTGAGGCCTGCGGCTGCTCGGGGCTGCCACGGCCCTGCGGCCACGCGAGGGGAACCAGCTGCTGCCTGCAGCTCCGCGCCACATCTACTGCTTTGGTGACATTCAGAAGAATGGGTTATGGAGAGAGTTCTTCAAAGCTAAAACAAAAATCTCTGCAGCCTAAGAGAGGCAAAAAAAATACATCCAATGAGCACTTTGACACGTTCAGTGTCCTAGAGGCCTTTACAGAGTGCAAGGTAGGTAACTGTGCTGGAATGCACCATATACATTACCCTTCCTGAACTTCAAAGCACAAAAGGCAGCTTCTAAACACTGTCAAACTTGTAGTTTAATTTGGCTGCCAGGAGCACTCCTAATTCTCAGAAGAAAAGCCACAAAGTTTTTTAAAGTGTGCGAGAATCACTTCCTGTTACTCTAGTAGTAGATTTCTGCAGGACAAGTAGTTTAGCACTGCTGCAGGGAGCAAGGACACAGCTCCGAGGGGTAAGTTCTGTCTCATTACCCAAGTTTATTGCAAGGTGTGACCTACCACACCCTCCACTCTCACTTGTGGACTGTCCTGCAGCAATAGGGTAACATAACATTAACATTACACTGCTAAGCAGTGGTAATAAAACAGCACGTCCCCAGCGACTTTTCCTTGTAAACATTTAACAAACTCTTCTTCTCAAACAAAACTATGCAAAACTCTAGGGAAAAAAAAATCACAGTTTTCAACATTGTTACAGGAAACATTGATGAAAACATGGAAGAGCAAATAGTAAGTAAATACTTTAGCAGTGCAAATCATTTTCATTGTCCAAGTAACAAGGTTAATTTTCAGCCAGTATTACTACAGCAGTGCATAAATTCCAGCACCTTCCAGGTGTTCCAGAGACCCCCTTTGAAAGGGGTTAGGAGGAACTCATCCCTACGGTAAATAGAGCTTGCGTCAGCAGCAGAGTGGAGGATAAGAGAACAAATATCAAAATGGGAGTTTTGAAAGAGTTCCCCCTTTTCCTTGAAGGGATTCAACTTCCCACCTTTTTCTTCATTTTTAAAGAGAAAGGAGGGAGGGGCAGAGGGAAAGCATTTTCAATACTGAGCATTCCATGAAATCACACACTTAACTGAATCAAAACCAAAATAATTAACCTGCTGTGCGAAAGTTTGCACTTAAAGTGCAAGAAAACTACATTTGCTCTTCCAAAGAGAACTGAAATACACGTTCAATATAGGCTATATTAAAACAAGGAGAAGTCATGGGGGGGGGGGGGGGGAAGAAAAAGAACTTACAAATCCTGACCATTACACAAGGCTAACTTAGCTCTCTAGCACTGAAAAGCAGAGACTTAAAAGAAGGCTAAGTGCAAAACATGCGAATACCCAGATGCCTCTCTCAAAATCCTCTGACATATTTGGACATAATTTATAATCTGATAAGACTTATACCCTCTTTTGCATGATAGCAACAGTCAAGTCAAATATTTAAGAAGTTTATATAAACCAAGAGCTCTGTCGGCACCAAAACTCCATGCGTTACTCAGAAATACAAAACTCTGGCAAACTCATTAAACAAGTATGTTCAGAACCATTAATTTAGGCAGTGTTGCCTTATATAGTCATTAAGGCCGGCAAACAGATGATACAGAGCAAGGGGAGTTGTTGCCAGTTACTGCAGACTGGAAAATATGAGAACAAATTCTATTGCTAGCTGCCAACTAATTCCTGCTCTTCTCTCCTAACAAAAATACTGAAGAAAAGCTTTTCTTGGCTGCAGCCACTTGCTGTCTAGTAAGGGGACAGAATTTCATTATAGAAACATAACTTCCAAAATAAGCATTATTTTAGATCTTCCTACAGTAGTTAGAAAAATGAACACTAAAAACCTCCCTCCCCCGTCCCTTCCAAGAGGTGATGGGGGAAAATCTGCTTGGGAAAAATAACCATCCAGGTATAATTGTCAAAATCATGAAGTAACTCCATTCACAGATGGGTTTTTTTGAACAGTCCATATTTAAGTCTGTTCGGACCTTGTCCACTAGCTTAGTTTTTAAATGAGAGTGAAACAAATGCTTCCAATAACTGGATACTTTTGGGGGTTATATAAATTGTCTTTTTATATAAAAAACAATTTTATTTATAATTTGGGGAATATAAAATGTCTTTGCATAAGGCTAGCCTTTTACTAGTCCAGCTCTGCACTTTTCATGCCAGGGAGAATTTGTGGGTTCACGTTTGTTGGCTATTTTGCCTGCCCAAGGGTGTGCGTGGAACCAGCACCTCTTCCAGCTGAACTAGCTGAGCCACTATGACAACTTCTGCCCCTGGCATAACTGAGCTGAACTCCAATCCCACCCTTCACTACTTGAGCCATTCTTATACTTGTGCCATTGGTAAACGCACAGCTGACACCTATTCTGATGGCAATTTACATCACCATCAAAGCAACTTTGGAGAGGTTTTATTTAGACTGCGCTTCTCTAAGACTGCCAGGAAAAATGACATTAAAAGCCTTATTACAAAAAAGCTAGATGGTATCTATAGGTCTTCTCTTAATCATAAAGCTAATGAGGAAAAAATCTGATAGCTTTGACCCAGTGCATTCCACAATCCCAAGGTAATCTTTACTAATCTTGTTTTTTCTAGACACTGAATAAAATTATACCACTATTTTTCCGGGAATGCAAGTTAAAGGGCAGTGTTCTCCCAGATTCTCTCTTTTGCTTCTTAATTCTTGCTCTATCATTTCCTCACTACTGTCAAGAGCATTCTCAAGAGCATTCTCAAAAGAGCAACAGAAGCACAAAAGAGGGTTTTTCAGTTTACTTACAGGTTTCCTAAGGAAAAAAAGGGATAGTGCTCCAATTAGGGGCATGTCTCCAATCAGCGGTTCCAGGATGACCCTCATAGTGCCATGAATCTGGGTGGGGGAAGAAAACAACGGAACTGATTTTAAAACTCAAACTATATAAAGTCTGTTCACGCACATCTTTTACTATAGATGAATGTTACACAAATGCATACAGTTTTATGGGTCATCCAAATCAGAAAAAATACAGGCTTTCAACTCCCAGGAAATGGGAACATTCATATTATGCTACGTAATGTGTAATTGTGTAATGTGTAATTGTGCTAAAATTAAGAAAAAAGTTATCATCCTATTGTTCAATGGTAACACAATGGCATCCACAGATACCAGAACAAACGATTGTAAATATTTATAGATATGTCAAGACACTCATGCACACAAAGAATCTTGTTAGAGAAAGATCTGTTATCAGAAAGCACAGGAAACTTGAGGAACAATACCAGAAGACAAGATGACCAATAACTAAAACTAACAACAATCCCTTACTCAGTAGATAAAACTAAAGTTTGAATTCCTTGATGGCCCTTATTAACTTACACATGACATTAATGTCAAACTAAGGCGAGCCTTCCTACCTGAAATTATCTCTACCTTTGCTGGTAGAGAATGGTATAGATTTAAATCATATCTACATCTAAAGGTTAAATAAATTATACATAATCTGTCATTAAGTTATTATACATAACCAGCAAGCACAAAAGCAATAGGTCACAAAAAGCAATAATGCAACAATTTCTGGTTCTTTCTGGAAACCTGCGAGCTATTTCATGAGAAAAAAAGAAAAAGTAAGAATTCCTGTATTTCCAAAACAAACACTGAACTTCACCTGTATGCTTTTCACTCCAGCTCTGCAGAAGTATCTCTTGATCTCCAGGTCAATTTCACAGTTGCCAACAAAACTAAGACAGGAAAAACAAATTAAGTATTTTCATATATACTATAATACACTATTATATATTTTGTATGTCTATTCAATCTAGATTGTATGTCTAGTCAATGTCTAATCAGTCTATTATCAGGCTAGATATAAGGAAATGAATGTTGAAACATTAAAACCTAAAGTCAAACAGCCCCACCCCAAAACATCATTATCACAAAGCCTGAGAAATTAGGGCTGGCAGCTATGTTATCATCCTTAGAAATAGACGTAAGGACACACACACGTAGCCTCACTTTTGGCAAATAATGGACACTTCATTTCCTTCATTTCCAAAAAGCTGTTCTATAGGTCTCATCAATAGTAGGTGCATTCAAATCTGTTTTCAGTCTAATGCAATCTAAGAACTACTAAACTGGGATCCTGTTTTGCTAACAAGGCTTTCTGAATCGCTCACACTTGCAGAAACAGCTACTTAGGCTGAAATTCAGTTTGCTGGGCAATGCTGAGCTGGATAACCACTAAGCAAGGTATAAGCCAAGACAGTTAAGCCTTTTCTGAAAAGGGGAGGAAAGCAGGAAGGAAATTAGGAAGTAACATTAAGAAAAACGGAAAGATTTTCTCTGCATAGTTCTTGCATCCAGTTTACAACATTTACAATCTCAGAATCAGTTATTTAAATGCTACAGCTGATACATTTCAATCCTGGAATTCAAATTATGTAAACACATGCACTGACCTTATAACATAATCTGTTTTTGTGATTTGTACAAATTAAGCATTTCCTTTATTAGTGGGAGCTCTTTATTTACTAAATAGCTCTGCTGAATTACAATTTCAAGTTTGAAATCTCTTCCTTTACATGGTACACGGAATACAAGAGTTAGTAAGATGTGCCTACATAGGGTTTTCCGTAAAACCTGTATTTTAGATATAGAAATCCATTAATTCTGAATCCTCCAAAAGTATGATATTAAGTATGTCTCTTGGAAGAGAGCAAAAAAAAAAGCTGTTCAGTGATGTTTAGGAGTCTGGTGGAATCTTACTACAGCATCATCTATTCGGTTACAAAAGCAAAAGGAATTGCTCTCATTGAGCCACTTCAAGATAAATCAAGATAAACTAAACTGCTCTCATAGGACTGTTACAAATTGAAGTTGAGGAAGCCACACTGCATTCCACATATCCATTACTTAAAGCATCTGCACTCTCCCGTGCTGTATGTGATGGTCCTGTCAGTGAGATCTCAGGCATACCATGCCCTTAAACAGAAATAAACTGTAGTACCAACAGTCTCACAGTGTCCAACATTGGAATTAACTTCAGACTATACAAAAGGTAACAGTGCACCCAGTCACTTTGCTGCACTGGACAGTCTGGGGATGGAAGATAACAACACAACAGAGGGCTATGCAGGAAAGAATGTACTGTCACCATCACGTTCAAGAACAGAGGTATAATTTAAAATAATGTATTAAAAAGAATATGATTTTATACACACACACATATACAGACATGTATATGTAGCAACATGATGCAAAGCAGCAGCAAGATCAATTCAAACCTGCAGTGGAAATGCTCAGCAGTTCCTGGCATCAGAATTATTTTAGGTTTATGAAGACTGTGAAGCAACAGGCTCATCTGATAAAGTCTGGTAACATGATTACAAATTGAAGTAAAAATTGTACGTGTCATGGTAAGCAACAGGACATGAGGGATAAACACTGCCGATGGGGCAGCCATGTGTGATGCAGCATTTTGGGCCATCTTCATTACTGGAGAAGGTCTAGCCTCTCACAAGGATTTCTCTAATCATTTCTGCCCATTTTTACTGCTGCTCTCTGTAAAACTAATGATAGCGAATTTCTCGATTTGTGACTTAAAAAATAAATAAATAAATAAATAAATATTTGTGTGTTTTCAGATCTGCTGTCTAAAACTTTCTTTGGTGCCTCTGTTTTTTCTATTATGAGCAACCGACAAAGTCTCTTGATATGCTGTTAGCAAATATTTCCTCAGTCTTTTCTGGCCTTCTTTGCTACCATTCATATTTAATTTTGCAGAATTTATGCTGTTTTTCTAACAATCCACAAACTGCAATATCCTGAAAGGTTTACCACTTCATTCTATTTTGGCAAAAAATAAACAAAAATGATAACATTATACCTATTATCAATCTATTGTTAATAGTCCGTTTAAACTTGTTTACTTGCTTAAGCAGATTTCTGCACATCCTTGTCCTCAGAAACCTGACTTTTGAATTTTACCAGTAGTTTGGACAATGCTTGAACATAAGGTTCACAGATTGATTACAACAGTTACTTCAGCCTGTTTACAATCTGCAGAACAAAATCACACAAATGGTGGGAGGTAAGGAAGGGAATGGGAGAAAGCAAAAACCTCTCTTGGCACCTGTGATCATGAGATTGAACTTTAAATAGTCATTTTCCAATGACTGTTTGTTTCATGGATGATCAATGAACCAAGCTGCCTACAGGAGGAAAGGTAATTGTGTCCTGAGCAATGTGCAGGACCCAATTCCAAGGGTTCTGAAAAAACACTCTGAAATAATGATCACAATGTACTGAATACCCGTGCAGACACAAAAAATAAAAACAAAACAAAATATACTTTTGTGTTAAACAACAAGAATAAAATAACAAGGAAAGATGCACAAAAATGAGGAAATCAGATGAAAATGCTCAAGTAGCACCTTGGAAACGCATCGAAACTATATAAACACACTATGGTTCAAAGCACATGTCTATACCCGGTCACAAATGACCAAGAGGAGAAAGGGCTAATGGAAGCCACCACGGTGAAACAGCGGGATAAAAGAGATATTAGAAGAATGGGAATGCTTATAACAAATTCTCTCTCCCCCACCAGCACACACAGGACTTGGCTTGATACAGCTATTCGTGTGAAACACTCTTAGATAGTTTGTCTAGGAAATGAAGGCTAGCTGCTCTGAAGTTAATGACATTGACTGTACGCTGCTAAGACCACTTACAGAAAGCTCCTAAGTTTACATTTAAAAATAAAATTAAATTAAAATAAACATTTAATGAGAGATTCCTGCCTTCAGGGATATGTACTCAGAATGTTATGAACTTTTTCTCCAGCAACTGAGTAGTAAAACTGTTCTTTACAGCCTTGCTAGACTGATTACAGCTGATTCTCTAAGAAATAACTTAGGGCTTGGGATCAATATATGATTTTGCAGGTAAACACACCACAAACATTTATCAAAGAGCTTTTTTTTCTTCTCCTCTCACTATTGTTAAAATCCTAGAGAGGAACTGTTAGGACACATTAAAAAAAAAAAAAAAAAATCAAGTATAATGATTGATACCAGGCCGGAAGGGCACCAGTCTGAAGCTCATACAGTGAACGAGAAGTATCAAAGACAAGTCTTAATGTAAACCGTCTCAGGCAAAAGGAAGGGGAGTCCCTCGACTGCCAGAAGCTGTGACAGTCACTCCAGATTTCTCCTCTCTTTGCCTTCTAGAAGATTACGCCCCTGGCAGCAGGGAAGGACTATCAGGCTAAATGAACCTTTACCTGACTCAGCACTGTTGTTCCTACTTCAAGGAATTTATTTCAGCCTTTTGGATTGGATTCTACTCCGGCTGCTACCACTTCTCTAAGCAGGCTGCAATGTAATGAGACACATGGCTGAAGGTTTCATTCAAATCTAGGCTACAGGACACTGTTCCTGGAGTTCTGGTAAAACCTATCATGCTTTCCACACTTACCTGCTGCACTTGATACAGATAAACAAGGAAAACAAAACAAAAACCTCACCCCACAAGGTGGTTCCCACAAGAGATGACAGCGATTCTGCTTTAGAGGAAAGGAGGGACCTTGGTAGACCTGCACAAGACCATTTCAGCTCGTTCATCATCCACTCTCTTACTTTGATCCCTCTAATATCTCAGGGATGGTTCTCCCAAAGTAACTTGCACTGTGTCCACAGTGGACAGATACATTTGCTTTCCTGAAGGGCATCAGTCTGAACAGGCGAGGTGAGAACAGCTGCTATCAAAGGTGGAAAGACCATCACCAAGAGCAACTTTTCCCTCAAAGCTGACCCCATGTTTCCAGCCTAACAAACTCTCAAGGGACAATACTGAGGGAGTCAGTACTTTTTCCAGCAACACCAACCCCTGGTCTCTCCTTCCTTCACAGAACAAGGCAATTCAGTTCAAGACAGACTGGGCCCTGCTCACAGATGCAGCCATAACCTCTGCACTATGAAAGCCAAGAAAGGGTGCAGCAGAAGATACAGAGCTTTTAACACACTGGGGCCCAGCTGTGACGAGCTACAGTCTTCAGCAAAGCTAAGACTTTGATAAATTTTTAAAATTTAAGAATAGCCAAGCTCAGAGTTTGGAATTGACCCTGAAAAACAGGAGCTGAGAGGCCTGGTTATTTTCTTGGCTACTGGCAGGGAAGCAACAAGAAATGCGCAGCACTGCTCCATCATCAGCTGCTGACAAATGTGGCCTCTCCACAAGCTACAGACAGGCAGAAGTAGTCGCTGTAACCCATGGGACTGTGTCTGTTAAATATAAAAACGTTGCTGGATTCACTAACTGTTCTTTCAAAAAGGCTCTGTGACTGCAGATAGTGCCAAGAAATGATTTTAGCAAACATTGTGTAAATCTATTTATAAACCTATGTGAAAGGGGTCATGATGAAAGGGCAAAGAAAGCTGAAGTGGCTGATTGTAATTGCTCTGGCATTATTTAATATGGAGATTTACTGGTACTAGGAGTACAAGTACTTCAGCAGGTATGATTCATTTTTTCCAATACTGGGTCTTTAAAATTTTTAAGTAACTAAGAAAAGAGAAGAAACGAAATACCTTATACCCTATGTTTTATGTCTTGGATTAATTTTTTTAGACAAGTTTTAATGCATAAGAACAAAGAATTTTCAAAGATAGAGCTTTGACTTTGGAAAGTAATTTTTAATCAACATTTTATTACTTTGATGAGGCAGTCGCAGAGTCAGTTGCTAAACTGTCTCCCCCAGATAAATGCTCCTTCAAGCATGCAGTTCCTCCCTTGCAGTCACACGTAATTAGAAGTAGTTTCATTTGCTTAAGGAAATGGTTCTTCACAATGAAGCTGTTACCCTTCTCCCCCTCCAGCCCCACAGTGAGATGAATCAAACTGCTGAATCAAACAACAGGGGACACATTCCAAAACGTGGGCACTTCTGTAATAAAAATAAAAATTACCTGATCTGGAGATCCAAAATGATCTGCCTTTTGTCCACATTTTCAGTGTACACTTTTACACCATTTATCCTCAGAGGCTGAAACAATGAAGCAAGTTAAGGTTGAATCCTTCTATTCAAATATATCCTATTAAGCTCTTAAATTAGGGATAAAGGTGAATATACATTCAAATTATGTTTGTGTCTGAAGTTGGACATTTAGTACATGTCTTATTAAAGAGTGTGAAGCAAAGCTCCCTATTATAGCTCCAAGTTATTTTAAGGGTATTCATCTGCTGTTGTGCACTCAGCCACAGTACCCTGAGAGGAATTCGGTCAAAATGCGTGAAAAGTAATCCCCAGAATTTGCAGAGAAGTTAATGCACTTTGTTCCATTTTAATTTGTGTTACGAACCATAAGAAAGCAAAACAAACTTTCTGAAACTTAAGCATTTATTAAATTGTAGGTGGGAGAAGACCACCAACTACCTTACATAGCACCACCTCCTCTCACAATCATTACTTGAATCCTTAGTTAAATTCCCATTTAGAGTGACAGGCACGCAAAATAAGACTACAGAAGAAGGCTGGTAAGCTACATATCAGCAGAAATAAAGCTCTGGTTGATGCAGGAACAGATAAGCAGTGTCCAACTAATTGTTAGCTTCTATGCTAATTTCTTTTCAGCTTGGACTGGTCGCTCTTCTGCAAACATATAAAATGCTATATACCATGACCCCTTCTTTCACGGGACTAAACAGCAGATAAACACCTGCCCGTTCCTTAATACTGTTGCAACGTTATGACAGAATCCAGGAAGAGACTTATCAGGGATCACTGAGAAATATCTTCTGGGTAGATTTAAACAGACTACATGCAAACTGCACACAAGATAGAGCCCTAGAGAAAAACTTGACGAGAGACTGACCTGATGACCAATATTGATCTTGGTGAAACTGAAGGTACTAAGGTGGTTGTTTGCCCCTCGTACTGCTGGCTCTATGGTCTCCCGGAAGAGTTTCTCAATGAACTGGCAAATGAAAGGCCACATCTGCTTGACAGTCTACAAAAAATGGATAAGAAAAAAGCCATTGAACAGACTTCCATACACAAAACACTTTGAAGGTAGATAAAAAGATGTTTTGCAAAAAGGTTTAAGCAGCCAAGTTTTCTGTACAGTTTATTACATGATGGAAGAAGAGGCCACTTTTTACCCACTACCATAAAGAAAAGCTTTCTGGATCTTTCAACTCTATATTTTCCTTTTTTTTTTTTTTTTTTTTTTTGATGTTTTTTAAAATTTATTGTGTTTGCAAACATTTTGCAAATCTCAAGTACTAGAGGAAGAGAAACAAGATAACACAAAGATATTTTTCTTTTATCACATGAATGCATATGCAGTCTGCATTGATGTGCACTGCTGGTTAGAATGGTAAAAGAGGGTAAGTTCATTTGCATACGGAAGGAGGAAGAGGAAAAATGAGTTAAGTACATTTTAAAAATACATGCACGTGCTCTATAAATGCAAAAATAGTATTTTACTACTTCATCAGAAAATTTTTCATTATCAATTTGTCTTGCTATTTCCTGATTGACTAATTTCTTTCTACGCACTTTGCATGAAAGATATTAAGAAAACCCAAGCTACATAGATGGACATCTTAATTATTATATGTACAAATCAAAAACTGCAAAATTGATTTATTTTTGGATTGTAGGTCAGGAAGCCACAGTAACTGGAAAGTGTCCTAGACAAGTAGAACATAAAACTGTGTTTAGAGCTACAATGACTTCCACACTTTCATAGCTGTCATTATTTTAATGAAATCATTCACCAAAAGCCACAGATAATTTCAAGACCTTAAAAATAGAATCACGACAGATTTAATCTTTTTAGTGACTGACGGCATCAACTACCAGAAACTTCTAGTGCATAAAAAGTACAGAAAGTTAGAACTATTTTATTCCCAAATTCTTGTGGCTTCCCCCTGCTTTTATTCTCACCCTCTCCCCTTCCCTTACCTTGTTGAGCCATTCTGCCCTCTCGGTATCTGGAAAATGAACCTAAAAATAAACAAAAACTTATCACAAACAAATAACACTTTTGTTAACGATGTCAAGTCATTCGTGATACAGAAACATTTAATAAACCCCACATAAGCAGTGTATACAGTAGACAAGGCTTATTAAGAACTTCAGATTCTGCATTATACTTCAAGCAGATGAAATACAAACCCATTCCTCAACTACGTAAATGCAAGTGCAAGCACACATTCAATACCGAGATCTGGGATAAAGTATTGCTTTAATAGCATAAACGAATAAAAAACAACATGCATAGCTGACCCTGCTAGTGCAAGATAGCAGCAAATTCCCTTTTAGTTGTCACCGGCATTTACTGTTGCACATTTGACTGCCAGGAACCTGACTGAACTTCTGCTTCCCTTCGTTCATGCCAGATCTTTGGCAGTATCAGTAAACTATGGTTAGAAATATTTTTTTAAAGAAGTATTATCACGACTATCACAACGACTAAGGTGATACAAGAAGAACCTCCACCATTGGCTTCCAACTGTGTACAGAACCTCAGACAAAGCATTCATTAGAGTTTACTTTCTGGGTAATTTTGTCACTCAAGGAGTTCAAAGAATATTATTAATAACAAATGGATTGGTTTTGCAATATTCTATTACATTTTGTTTATTTAGAATTAATGTTCTAGAAATTAGGCTGTATAAAATATCATAAATCAGTATTTAGAAATATTCACATAAAATATTTAGAAATATTCACACAAAAAAAGGAAACATTAGCTAAACAGAGCTTGCTAGGTTCTCAAATGGCTTCAGGTGGTTAAAAAAAAAAAAAAAAAAAAAGGAACAGAAAGTACCAAGTGCAGGTTAACCCTTACGCTAACAAACAATATTTTGGTATTTTCTGAGTCTGCAGACTGGAAACGTGCCAGTTCTCACCAATTACTCATCTCTGAGGCAGGATGTCAGATCTTTACATGCCAACATGAAATTGGTTTAGAAGAGAGATCAATGATGTCTGCAAAATGGGAATGCAGGGCTCGTATGGGAAAAGGGGAAGAGCAGTAGTGAGCAGCACAGAAATAAAGATGCAGATGGGGAAAGGAAAAGAAAACTGGCAGAAATTCCAAAGGCAAAACTTCCCACCGTGAGCAATATAGGTATGATAAGTAATGCAAAACACAGCAGAGCTACCATAGTCTGTTCCTCTTATGTAACAGTTACAGATACAGTTCAGAAGTCCTACATAAAATTTTGGTGAACCAGGATAACAAAAAATGACACCTACGCTGAAACTCTGAAACTGCTGCTATTGATATAGGTATTCCAGAAAGTGAAAATTTCTGTGCTACAAACTACTCATTCTCTTCTGAACATGACATTACAGCAAAGTTAAAAACAAAGAAGAAAAGGAAGCACTGAAAGCAATTCAGAAAATAAAGAATATTTAAGTGCCATTTAGAATTCTATTTTTAATGTTTTTTTTTAATCTATAACCAAATCCTTTAAAGATGCTCAAATGAGCCAGTCTCCGAAATGCTGCACTCCAGCAGAGCGAGGAAATGTTTTCTCCAGAGAGTTCTCACAATTTTGCAAAACTAAAAGGCATTTATGGATGAAAGCTGCACACTACTGATGCATGAGGATTTTTTGCTGCCTTCCATTCCCTCCCAGAAATAAACTAAATAACTCAATTTTTGACTACATTAAAAATAATGTAGTATATTAATTACATTTAAAAGACACTTGTATGAGGCAGCATCACTTAGCTTATGCAAGTGCTGAGGTCTTTTTGCTTCTCTTTGCACTGCTTCCTTGTTTGTTGCTCCAGATGAAAACCTAAATCAATCAATGCTAGTTTAATTATCATATAGTCAAGACGATGTAACTAACTTTCAAAAAATAAGTGTTCTAAGCATTTTTTTCAGTTATCTCAAATGCTTCATTCCATACTAGACACCTCTCCCTTCTGCATTCTTTGGAAAGCAGAAATAGCAAAAAACCCTCTATATCAAAAGCAATCTAAACATCTAAGAGGGTATCGGGATCAGTCCTTACAGCCTCCGTATCCACCACCAGAGGAGAACACCCTACACACATCCTACATTGACTATAGCATAAGCTGCTACTTCCACTGCTGAGCAAACATAAACCTGAAGCTGGATGGTGTGAGAAAAAACACATTAAAATTAAGTGATCCTTGGAATTAGAGCTGCCAGATTAATCTGTCTAAACTCACAGCACTTCCAGTGCAAACAGCTAGAGAAATTTTGGGCAAAGAGTTAAGAGAAGGAATCTCAACATAAACAGAACTAAAAGCGTGAACACAGTGGTATTTAAGCTCAATTTAACAGCTGTTTCCTTTAGTGGTTTCCAATCAGTGAAGGCCTAAGGACATTCCAGGGGAGGGGGTGCTGAGCAGGGCAAGGTGTTTCTCCCTCTCCATGGAGGAACCAACTCCGAGTCTTCTGCTGCTCCACACAACTTCACCACCTCCTCAGGGGAGGTTAGGAAGGACTGTTCTTTCCTAAGGAGAGATGATGAGGGAACTGGGAGGGAAAGCAGAGCAGCCAGGTCTGACTGCATCGTGTTATTCCAGGATCTAAATAAAAATCAAATACTTGGAAATCAAGGCACAGCACCATCACAAAGCTTACTACCTCAAAACAACTCTTTTTGAGGCAAGAGCACAGGTTTCTCTAAGCAAGATATTCACTCCCTTTGGAGGCTAATGCACAAACTCTTTTGACTGCTCCTATTACTAGTCTGCTCTTCACAACATTGCTTATTTTCAAACATACAAAAATAGAACTCGATGCCCTTTAACAGCTTCTAATCTTAAAACATACGCACCTCTAAGTCAAAAAATGGGAATAAATCAAAGCTGTTTTTGGAAAAATAAGGTTAATCCAGGAGTGCAATAACACTGATGCTATTTGGGGAAGGAAACTTTGAAATGGGATTTCTTTATGCTTAAAGATATGCAAAACGTTACACCTAAATCTCTCTAACTTGCAAAACTTAAACCATTTGGTTTGGTCGTTACAATATACCCGAAACATTCTTCTCCATATAGAAACAGCATCAATGTAGGAAGGAAATTATTTATCAATTACAAGATTGAATTAATTCATCCTGTGCTCTAACAGGAAAAAAACAGGCTTTCCTGTAAATCAGCAAGTAGATGTATATTTTCAGATTACTGAGCCTACAAAAAAAAAAAAAAAGATGTTTTATTTAAGTGCTTATAAAGTAACGTGCTTCTTACCTACCTAACCTCCAGAGGAGCAGAATGGAGACCTATCTGAACAGAAGCAGCAGTAACACTGCTAAGCAAGGTTAAGGATTTTATTTATGAACTGTAGCATAAGTTACTTAAGTGCTTTGACAAAACATCAGAAAACAAAAAGAAAAAAATTTATGCCTTTTGTATCAAATATTCATCTATGAAAGAAGAGTGGTGTCAGAAACACATAACTTGGTATCACACCAAATGTTTCTAAAACACAGGACTTTGTCACTTAGCCCACGTGAGCTGCCACTAGCACAAGTTATAGATGTCTATTAAGTGTTTCAGTGTGACAGTTGCCCTATCTGTGCTGGCCACACAAACGAGCTTTTGAGAACTAAATTGGGATAAAATGGGTTTTCATAAAATGCTGCAAATGGTAGCAGCATTAAAAAGAGGGGCAGCAGCACTCATCTCTACCTCTATATATGTTGAACTTAACTAAAACACTTAAAAGTAGAAAAAGGGATCGTGCAACCAACTTTCCTACCATGCTGTAATTAAAACGTAAAACTAAATTCAAGATACTGAATACTTCCTAGAGTGCTGTAAGCATTCTTTGTCTTACCACAGCGACCATAAATTTACTTAGGCTTCTGATTTAAATAATACCAGGATGCTATTTTGCTTAGGTTAAAAATATACATACGTGCACACACACAAAATAACAACATAATTGAGAAAGTTATGCATCCAATTTTCTCTCATTAGAGAAGCTGCTAGGAATGGCATTAGAAAACTAACAGTCCTCGACTTTCTTTTGCAGCTGAGCACAAATGTGACCAGCCAGGCCTAGAAAGGGCTTGAGGCTGCAATAGCTGTGCATTCAGAATCCATCATTCTGCAGTGCTAATAACCAGAATATTCTGATCTGAGGATATTCTGCCTCACCCGCTGTGAGGAACGATGTCTTTGGCAGTGCATGACGCTGCCGTAGTGGAAAAGCCCTGCCCGAGGGCAGTGCCCGGAAGAGCAGCCGCGGGGTCGCTGTGGCAGCAGCACAACTTCAGATCGTTTTTCAGCACGCGACGCTTTCGCTTCCAAATCTGGCACAGGGCTTATCCAGAACTGCACTACTCCTCCAAAGTTTGACTCCGATACAAAAACTAGACAGAAATCGCTCCTCTAAGCAATGCTCTCCTTGTCCGTGAATACGCAGGGAGATGGACAATGTGTGCCGCGATACCAAATCGCCCAGAAACGTCCTCCCAGCAGCAGCTTCCCATAGAAAAATCCTCCAGGAGAGGCACAATTAGCAGCTGCTTGGAAAAATGACCCCCCAGAGGCTGCTAGCAAGTAAGGAAGCTGGAAAAACCTATTTCTAGCGTGACCTTCCCTCAGCCTTTGCAGCCCCATCTGGAAGAACACTGTTCAGCCTAACAACCTGAGGAGCGTTTGCTTCCCGAGGCGGCCTGGCTTAGTCACCCAGAGAACAACGCACGCAGCGCACGCCTTGTTATGTGGTGGCACCATTTCCTTCTAAATATCTGGAAGCAAAATTGTGTGGACTTATTAAATTTGGATGCAGAATCAGCCCCAGCAGAGCATGCTTCTTCTGCTAGAGGGAACCACACAGCTTTCCTCAGCTCAATGGCTTTTCAGGTAGCACCATGAGGTGCCACAGATCTCTTTCTACATAGGGGCCTCCAGGCCTTTAGTCCTCTAGGGCAGATTCATGTCTAGCACAGCCTCATTTTAGAGGTATTTTCAAGGACTAGTTTGCTAGGAGGTATTTACTGTAACACAGGCTGTTCCCCACCACAACAACAGCTCTGCTCACCTCCCATCACGCGGCTCTAGAGCTACACGCTGGGGATGGGCCACGAGTCCCCACTTCACACACATGCAGAGGCTCCTCTCGGGCAAACGTTGATGTCAGTGTTGATATCCTACTCCAAAGGTTAAAAAATAAATAAATACAGAATAAGCTTACAGAGTGTATTGCTATCATTTTAATTCAAAATTATATGAAATTATTTTGAAATTATACTTCTTTCAGTAGCCACACTTTTTATTCTACCTGTGAATTACACGCGAAGACATTTAAATTTAAAAACGCTTGCAAAATCCACAGATGTATTTAGTAGGTAGTTCCACAAAGATCTAACAAATCACAATATATATACTTTCCTGACATTTGATTGGTAACTCCTGAATGCCAAAAGGCAAATCTTGAATTACACAGTGTAAGCACAGAGCTCAGATCCATCATTCAGAAACCATCAAGATCCACTGAAAGCTACCAGTTTATGCTGTATGGAAATGTCCTAACAAAATATTTGAAGAAATATTTTACCCAGCAGTAGAGGAAGAAGATTTACCGTTCTTCTGAGTTGTCGGGTGGAACAAAATTGGCGTTGAGCACTAAGTGGGGCAACACAAGAACTCAGGTTTAGCATTTTGATCACTTACCACCCACGTTTACGACACTGCTGTAGCTGCCACTGGTTTCTTACTTAGAAGACCAGAATTTGCCATTAACTATTAAGACAGCACGAAAGCTGGAACAGTGTAACACTTCACATATACAAACCACCAAGCACTGGGTTTATACTCATTAAAGCCTTTTTGTCACACCATATTATAGGTGTGTAGCTCACTCAGTGCCTATAAAATACGACACAGCACATCTCCAGCTTGCCACGAACTCTGCAGTCATTACTGAAAGCAGAGACACATGTTTAAATGGCTGGGCTGCTGCAGGTAGGGCACAAAGCACAGCTGGAAGGGCCCTCACTGAATTTTACTACTAGAAGGACCTTGCATAGTACTGCGTAGTGGTGTGTTACCTAGCATTATTTTCCAAAGTCACTTCATTCCTTCTCCCTTTCTCTCCCAGATAAAATCTTAATACCTTGAAGTTTCATCTCTCGGGATTTGAAAGAGGTTTATAAAGGCACCATGTTTGAAATTTGCCATGTTTCCTGGCATTTTTCATACTTCTAAGCCTACGTGACAAATTCCCTTTCAGTTCCCCTGAGAATGCAGACACGTGGCCAGGCGCCTTGCTGCATGCTGGAGCGCCTTGCGCTCCTGATGGTCAACGGAAGAAAAGTTTTCCTCTCTGGATTGTTACAAAACCAGCTTCCAAACCAGCTTTTACAGCCAGAGTGGAAGTCTTTGAATTCCCTAGAGATAGGAAAAGCAGCACTGGGCTCTACCCTAGATTGCCAAAGACTATTACTGTTGCTATGTACACTGAAAGAGCCAAAAGGCTTGTTCTCCTTTTACTCAACTGCCTCACTTTGCTAATCCCCAGGTGCTCTCACTCACTGTGCCCATGGCTCCTCCACTATACAGCTATATAACCACATTGCTAATGCAATCACGCAGGCATTCAGTGAGGTTTAAAACAGACATCAAAGTTTGGGAAGTACTGACCTTCGTCTGTGGGACTGACCGTCCTTTCTCAGGCAGATTAAGTGTCCTCTCCTGTATTTAACTGACTTATCACCAGCTAATTACTGCAGAGCAAAACTGCCTGCAGTGATTCAACGCACGCTTTTTAACATGAAACAACTCCATCTACTTAACTAAGTTTTGTATACTTAACACCATTTTTTTAAGGTATAACCTGGAAACTCACAACACACTGGAAACAAATCTGAGTGAGCTCAGACATGACAAACCTCAGTCAAGTTTGCCTGGCTTTACAGCAAGCAAAACACAAACTTGCACTCGAAAATAAAAAAGCAAAAGGGCGGATTTTGATTTTATGTGGTATCCAAATTAAAACAGAGTGGCAGAGCATTAACCCACAACACACCCTAAGACATCACACAAGCCTGTAGAACACACTCATTATTCAGTTCTTACACCTAAAGAGAACATATGCACATTTATGTTTTGTGTGGATCAAAATAGTAACAGCAAAACTGCACAGCATTTACGTAGTGCACTGCATCTAGCAACACCCAGCCAGAGTTTATTCCTAGTATTTATAAATATAAATTTATAAATATCATTATATTATATTATAATATATTATATATAATTATATTATATTATAAATGTTAAATATATTTATAAATATAACCAGAAACCATTCAGGATATAATGGATGTTTTACATCCCTCCGCACCATCTCTAGCTGCAACATCACAGGCTCACTATATAAAATCCAGAAAATGTAACTAAGCCCAGAGTACACATAGTAGTTTTGTTGAACCTGCAAGTATTCAGCAGTGAACTACCTCTGAAACAATAAAAAGCTGCTGTTAGTTTAACGGAAAGGAGGGCATTATAATAATGCAAGACCAAAGGCATTTTTAATCTAAAAAGCAGTAAAGTTTAGTTTGAGTTTCAGTTAACACAGCAATTGCAAACAGCGGGAAAGAAACCCCTGATTAACCTGTTAGCACCACACAAACAACCTGCCCGCAGATCCTTCTCTTGCTCTCTTGTAAATTCAAGCATCTACCAGGCATGTGCAAGAGCTCTCTGAAACTAATGGCTCCTTCCTGCCCACATTCTCTGTTTTCTTCTGTTTTTTCCTCTCTACCGATGAGCAATAACATGTCTGCTAGAAGCACTCACATTTGACCTAAAGTGCAAAAAACATTTCTGACCCAATTTAAACACTTAGAAATCCAAGAAAAAGCCCTTTACAAAAAAACAGACACAAAAAGCAAGTGTGTCTCTGGTGCTCTTAAACAAACTTTGGTATCTTTAATAAGCAGGCATACACTAAAATTTCTAAGACTTAACATATTTCTTTTTTGATTCTCTCAAAAGGGTTTTGTCCCCCAAAGTGGACAGTTTTTCGGCACAAAATACAAGGTGCTGTTATTTTTTTGGAAGCAATACTCAAAATACAGAACATGCACTTCCCTGACAGCACCTATCAGAAGAACTACTTGGGGGGAAAAACGCAGGGGGGAACTCCCTTTTACAAATTCCAGTGTGTCACCGAACTGTGCTTCAGTTAAGCCACAACTGCTGCTCCAGGGTTTCAAGGCACTGAAAATAGGAAGCTGATGAAATGCATAACCAGGAGATGCTTTGGCTGCCAGACTGCAACTGCCTGCAGTTGCGGGCCCCATTACCCACTTCTGTTTATTAACTCCACCTTAAACCCACAGAATTTGCCGCCGTTACTCAGCCCCGGCGCAGGAGGGGCAGCTCTGCGGTGGTTTTGGTAGCACCAGTTGCTAAGGAAAGACACTGAAACACACCCTGTTAGGCCGAGTTTCCAGACTTAGGTATGCTGCATCGCTGCGTGTGGAAACACCAGACTGCCTCACTACCAAAGGGACTATTAACCTCATCCTTGCATCCTACTATTCTGCCTCTGTCAGCGAAAGGTATTTTAGAAGAAATTCTCAAGGGGTAAAGCTCAACAGAGATAAGAGCTTCCACCCAATTCTTGCAGGATTCTCATCTGGTTTTGAAGTAGCAAAGGTATTTTCGTTATACACTGAGCAGTTCTTGTGCATGTTTCGATCTGTGCCAACAGCTTGTAATTCCTGTATCCTTTCAAATCATGGATCTGTTTCAACAGCTTATTTTTCATCTGGAATAACTGTCCTATGCACTGAACTTCGTGTCTCTCCGCCAAGAGCACATACATATACGTAAAGCCAACCTGTAGAAGGAAGGGATAGCACTGAAAAACACCTCGACTGAGGCAGATTTGTAGACCTACGCTACGGGCTGGCACATACAGCATTTGTGCAGTGCAATATCCAGGAAGCTGCACCTACGATCTGCCAAATTGCTTCCAGGCACACAGAAAAAAATACTGTGGAAAGCAATAGGCTTTCATATATAAACACAACATTGCATGTTGTTATCTTATCATTATAAAAGTGGGCAAAATCGTGGTCCAAAAGAAGGAATGAGACAAACACCTGTGAATTCATCACAAACTCAGTTTTCACTGCAAATAACAAATTCTGCTTATTTCAAATTTTAACATTGCACCAAGTCAGACTCCCCGCAGAAGACGACAGTGCACTCTTTCAGTTTGTCCTTCTGAGAAAAGCTGCTTGAGCTCTTCTAGATGTGTAAAATGTTCTGAAAGTGAATTTTACAGCAAAATATACTTACTGGCCACAGCACTAGAGATTCCTGATCCTCTGCAAACAACTGAGAACTGCCTAGCAGACACCTGTGAGTTTGCAACATAACCAAGTTCACTCGTAGTGAAGAAAAAAAAAAAAAAAAAAAGATACAGAAGATGCAGCCCTTCATATGAGATCAGTGACTAAATTTCAAGAGGATTACATCTTTTCAGAAATCCATACTTCTATATAGATTTCAATAGAAAGGAAGAGCCCAGTCACCAGCTTGCGACGTCCCCTTTCACCCTGCTGAACTTCTTACTGGCCCTGGTCCTTCTTGGCACCTGCCAAGAGCTTTTCCATCATGAAAAGCAGGAAGAGGGACCAGTATCTCTAAAAATATATGAATTACTCAGGTCAGTCTGTTTATAAAGCTATTGGAAACTGAAGAATTTGCCTTTTTTCCTTGAGAAGTTTATCACCTGACGATTTAACTCCTCCAATTTTAATGCAAATTCACAACACACTGTATTTAAACATACTGAGAGGGGAAGGCCTGTGTTTTGGAAAGGCTGCACTGCAGCTTCTACCTAAGCAGTTACGAGTTGCCATTCCCCACCCCATCCAGAAACTAGAACTTTAAACTGTAGTAAAAGCAGTATCTCAGGCATGTTCCAAGGGGTTTCAGTAGCGGCATCAATCCAGGCCCAGGCAGAGTGTCCAACCGGGTGTGCAGAGCTGCTGACCTCAGCCACAGAAACGTGTTTCCCTACACACATTGCTTGGGGTCAGCAACTACCTGCATGAAGATGTTTGCCCGCAACTGAAACAAGCCCTTGTGTAAAGGGAGTGAATGCCCTGGGTAGCGAGCAAGCGACTTACCAAGATTTGGTATCTTGGATATAGAGGAAAGTTCCAGCAGGAGATGGCTGGAATGGCTGGATGCCAGACGGGATTGGGGGGAAGCAGTAACAAAGTGAAGGAAGAAGAAGAGTTGACCACATTTTTCCTTTTGCAAGCGCAACACAGAGCTGCCACCTCCTGTCTGGTAACTGCTGATCACCACCAAGGCAGGAGATACCCGAGCAGTTGGCATCCTCCAACATCCTTTACACCAAGCACCGTTATTACAAATTGCCCATATTCTTCCACTTCCAATTTTAGCAGTAAAAGTAATAATCATAAACTGATACTATTTCAGTGAAGGATAATAGTAGTAAGGTGGTTTGGAAACATACTGCCTACAACTGAATCATAACATCAGGCGTGCAGCAGAACGCAAAGGCTTTGAGCTCTTGTAGTCGGTATGTAAACTCATCAATTCTGTATTTGGAGCTGTATCTATAGCCCACTTCGGATGTTTCCACAGGAAACAGCTGAAAAAGAAGCAATTAGAAGTAATCACACCATGGCCATAAGATCTCGCCCACAGTTCGTTAATACTGGAAAGATTCTTTCTACATCTCAGCAGCCTTTTCCCCAATATACAGTTTCACAGCAATTGCCAAGGTGACCATGAGGTCACCAAGTTTGAACTGTTCTGCTCCACCCACTGAATGTCTGTGTTTCAGATGACCAGCACTGGACAGTCCAGGCCTGCTTCAAAGAGAAAGAAAAGCCAGTTTCATATGACTCCTTAAAACATGTATCCTGAGGTGATATGAAGAATTCTCTGCAGACCCTTGTATTGATTATAACGATGATCCCAAATCAACATAGTCTTATATGTCTAAACATAGGTTAAGAGAACCCAAGCTCTAAATGCAAACCAAGCACCTTGTGCCTAAAAATCATACCAAATATAAAACTCCACAACTGGAAAGAAATTTCTATCAATTAAAGGTAACAGCCTGACAACCACTCAAACAGTTCCTTAAAAACCACCCCTCAGTAACGGGTTGACAATCACTATGTCACCTTACCCGACTGCTGCCCCGCAGAGCCTTCCTGCGGCCGCACTCGCCTCGGGGCAGAGGCCTGTCCCCAGGCAGCGAGCGACACACGCAGCCAAGTCACGGCCGCCTCCTCAGCTCCCAGCAGATCTTACAACAGATGCTGCTCCATGGTGCTAATAAAATTCTTTTTGCAAGTTCTACAACAGAATATTTACTACGTGCATTAATTACAATCTAACAGCTGTGGCCCATATCATTCCTCGCTCATTTTTGGCAGGTAAACGTAGTACTGGAATTACGACCTCATTACTCAGGATCCCTACTCTGCAGGGAGAAGGAGTCTCCAGCAAAAATTCAGCTCATCTCTTCCCACTACAAAACTTTGGAGTAAAATTCCACTGTTATTTTCAGGAATCTGTATCAGCAACAGTTAATGTCCAACCATGTTTTTCCTGCTAAAGAAAGTATTCTCAATAATCTAATAAAAGTTCTTCCACATTAAAAATAACCTCAGTGCTGCTGGAGAGATCTGAGCAAAAAAAGCAAAGACTTCATTCCTTTTCAAATTCTGTAATTCTATTTGCCATATAGGCTTCACTTTGAATAACAGAATCTGATGCAGCCCTCACTGGGCTCAATGTATCTGAAAAACAGAACACCAAATAGCATGCTTAAGATTTATCTACAAAAACAGTATTTGTTTTAACAAAATAAGCCAAAAATAGTTGCTTGCTTATGGAGATGACTTCAGTCACGAGTGACTTGTAAACGGTGTGGGGTTTGTATTTCAATGGCTGATTCTCAAAGTTGCTTTTCACCCTCAGGATTCACACAACTCTTGGAACAGTGACACCCCAAATCCCACGTCCTTGCCTGGCTTGCTCCAAATCCAAGCTTTTTTCCCTTGCACTTGCTCCTTGGGAGATCTTAGCACTAGAGCTTCCCTTCTGCACCGCGTTGGCTTCCCACACCGACATGGGAACATTATTTCCACGCACATGGCAACACAAACAACTGTAGCAGCCCAAAGCAGAGCTGGGGTTACCTGGATTATGTGGATTTCAGAAGACCACTCAAATAAGCACAAACCCACAAGATGACTGAGTTTGACAAAAAGAACAACCATTTATGGAAGCCTCAGGCATGGAAGCAAATGACTTCACAGTTCTCGGGTTATACACAAGCCTGAAGCCCCAGTATTATACGGGAATCAAGAATTGAACCTTTACAAGAAGAGGAAATTCCAGAGCAGTAGGTCAGAGCTGAAAACCCATTAATTTAATAACACTGATGAACCAACTTCTTTCTCACAAAGGGACTGACACTGTGCTAATGCTTTTCAATAAACAGAGGTTGAAGTGATTTTTTACTTTTTGAGCTTAGGCCCTAAAGAGTCAGGTGCAAATCAGTGCTATTACAGTCAACAAGAGATGCTTTAAAGCAACTGAAAGCTACCATCACTTCCATCCCTTTAACAGTGGGCTTCTCTTCAAGCACAAACACTTCCATTTCTCATTCTAAGAAAAAGCTTTAGAATATATCTGCCAAAAACCTACATCCCCCCCCCCTCAAAAAAAAAGAAAGAATAATAAAGGCTTTGCAGTGATATGCAAGTTTGGCTGGTTTGACCATGTTCAGCCAGAGAGAACATATACTGACCTGTGAAATCCTGTCCTAGCACCTATATAAATTAGTGAGTAGGCCTCAAGTACCAAAAACAACCCAAAACCAACACATATGCCATGGAAGTCACCTCCACTGCATACCCAGTGATTTTGGGATTACTTGCTTCAAAGAACCCTTTTGCAGTTTTAACGGTAAAAGTAAAGCTTGTATTCTTACATGAGAAAGTGACTGGAAACACAGATGGTTTCCAAATCAAATGTATATTCTATGGGTTTCATGGATTGCTCTAATGAACTAAAGGGAGATACTTCACTGTTTTTGTTATGTACAAAGCATAACAATGTGAACAGATGGACAACATTTTTGTTACTCACTATCATACTTCAGAGAGTTGTGAAAGACAGGGAATGTATTGGAATAAAGTTTCATAAACAATATTTTCAGCATTGTGGAAATACAAAGGAATTGAAAAATACAATTGCTAGCAAAAGTTGCTGTTACCATAAATCTAAGTAAGGCCCAAAACAATATAAGCAGATATTATTATGCATAATTTTTGAAAAGCTTTAGGCATAGTCAAATTCAGAAGAAATACACTTTAGAGATTGACACAATCAAGACAAAAAGAAAAGTGATTTTAACAAATAATGGAGACAGTTCGGACACAATCACCTCAACAGTATTTATACCAAAAATATTGTAAATAGAAAAAAAAAAAAAAAACTAAGTCCAAAATTTTTCTCTTCAGATTGTGTTTCAGAGAAAACTACCAAGCAAGAAGAGCCTGAGAAGTGACTATAATATATGGCATCTAATTTATCAATCACAATCATTTGTTATTCTTAGACTGCATACAATGCAAATGAGTGAGCACTGATCTTTTTCCCTGTGAAACTCTTATCTCCTATCATTTCCTGGCTGCTACTTGGCACTTAACTGGCAGAGGGTGGGTGGTGGGAAAGTGTTCTCTTTCTAGTTCAAGTATTTTAGGAGAATGCCATTGGAAGAAGAATACGGCATTTTTAAATATAATTTTAGTCTCCATCATAACATTAATTACTAGACTAAAACAACTTCCTAGCCAAAAATACAAAAAAAAAAAAAAAAAAAAAAAAAGGCATTCTATTTCAACAAGGAGCAAAATGAATCAATAGACTGCAGGGAGGGATAAAGGCAGGTTTGCCTTAACACAAGTTATAATCATTCAGAATCCTGAAGCAGCAAGGCCTCAGTACTAGGAAATATTAACAGTCAAATTAAAAGATGACATTTCCTCATTTGAGAGCATCACAGGTTCAGTACAGTAATAAGAGTCTGCCTGAAGCATGCAAACAGACTAGACCTATTAACTACCAGCAAGTCCTGAGTTTGCCCTATGTGCTGGCATTAAAAACCTCAGGGAGTTTCTCTTAACACACTTCCCTGCAAAAGAATGACTCAAGAGAATGACTTTTCAAGCTTTTGAATATAAAGTTGTAAACTTGCTCGCTACTGTTTTTTTTTCCGAGAAGATCAAGACTAACGCCCTGCAGAAGCATTATGTGAAGGAGAGCATAAACACGGTTCACATCCAGACAAGCACATCTGAAATAAGGCCTGAAGGATCATATATTGCAAAGGAGCAGCAACAATGCTGAAATACGAACTTCGTAATTACCAAGTTCAACTTGAATTTTTTTCCTCTCCCCAAAATCTGTATTTTCAGGCAAGGTATTTCACACTGAACACTCAGTCTCCGAAAAGAGTCACAATCCTCCAAGGCTAATTCAAATGGCACCAAACAAGATTTTACACCCAGCTTCATGCTTCAACATAACTTGTGGTTACTTAAAGAAAACAAAGCAAGACACAACTGCATCTGCACAGAGATTCACTTGCTTTCTTCCCAGTTTCCCTTTAAGGTAGACAGTGATGGGATACCAGACAGACAACGCATTGTGAATATATTTAATTTAGCATTTGGTGTTCTATCTTTCAAAATCTTCCCCAAGGAAACTATTTCAGTTAGCTTGGCTAATTCACGTGAGTCAGTCCTTAGGCCAAAGGAATGCAAACAAAGGTTACGAAAACAGTGCTGGAATCTGCATTAGACTGTCTCTTAATTAGTCTTCACTAAACTAGATGCAAAGAGATGTACAATTTACATCAAAAAAATAAATTGATCTCTTGCACAAAAGCTCTTGCTATTGAACTAATGTAAACTTGATCTATGCTGCTAAGGACAACCAAATGACAATGTAATGCTCCTCATATGACAGTTATTTTCAGCCAAGTAAAACTAGTTTCGTATTTCTAGTAACAACTTCATGGTTCATAATTCTAGTCTTGTTTCATAATTTATGATATTAAAAAAATAAAAATATTTTGAAGCTGCTGGTAAGAATTTCATAGTGGTATCAGGGTGCAAAAGAAAAAAAAAAGCTTACAGCACTGACTCACTACAAGGGAACACTCTTCACACTCTTCATTGAAAGGTTATTTATGTAACTAGAGAGCCTTTTGATATATTTTATGTTTTAACAGTTTGCTGCATAGAATTTTAATACTCGCTATTTAGCTGACAGGCATCAAAGTCACAAAAAAGGTCTCATTACCTCCCAATAGAAAAAAAAAAAAAATCTCTGAAGATAGCCGTCACCAATTTTTTTGTTAATATACTTACGAGCTAATATTGATATGTTTTGCTTGGAGGGGAGAAAAAGGAAAAAGAAAGGCTTATCCTTTGTAAGTCACCTTTGGGGACTAACTTGGGAAGTCAACTTAAATGATAGCTTAAAATACAAATGAAAGTCACATAATAAGACAGGTTGGAAGGGAACCTCTGGAGCTCATCTAACCCAGCCACCAGCAGCGCCAGCTTTGAAGCTGGATCAAATTACTCCAGGTTTCCAAGAAAGCGCTTTTCACTCAGGCTATTATTCCATGTTACTTTAAACCTGGTCATGAGCTTCCGTAACTTACCTTGTGCAGGCACTAGTGCTTGTGTGGTTGCACAGTAAACTAAAATCAAGGACCTGAGTCACATATATATATATATATTTATATACATCTATATATTTATATATACACACATACACACACACATATATATATATATATGATTTGGTGGCAAAGTAAATGCTAAGCTGGTACAAGGGAACAGTAGGAATATGCAATTGTGAGAAGCAAAATAGACAGGTAAAGGAAGGCAGAAAATCTTTTTTGCTAGGAGCACAAATTTACTTTGCTTTTAAACTGCAGAACCATTGTCTTTCACTGCTAAGCTCCATAACTTGCTCTGCAATAAGCATCTTTGAATGCAAAAAGGAGGAAAAAAAATTCAAAATCTCATCTATAAATAAAATTTGAGATGATGTTTAAATACAGTTTTCATGAAATCATGAAGAAGATGCTCAAAAATTCTCACTGCTCTTCTAATCTTCCATATCCTGGGATGCACCAAGAGGGAACAAAAACCAACAGCCTATTACATGCTTCATCATTTAAACTGCAAAGAGAGAAAGAACTCCACCAGTGTAATAAACACTGGTAAAAGGAGGTGGGTAGAAATTACATGGGATAAAAATGAGAATCAGAAACAGAAGCTGAGACTGGGACCAAACAGCTTTTTTAAAGGCCAAGGAATGTCCCTTCCCCTTGAAAAACATCATACCAATGGGATTCCAAAAGATGGGGACAGGGCTCATCTGATCTACAGTGCAAAGAGGGAGACTAACAGGATCCCAGGACTGTGTTAAAGATCCAAAATAAAGTAGCTCGAAAAGCTGAGGCAAATAGGATGGAAGTAGGAGGGACACTGCAACTGCTCAACGCCTGCCCCTCAAGTCAGGGATGGAATCGGGAAAGAACAAAGCTACACGAAGCACCATTATAAAGCGAGTCATCTCTCTACTTCATAGCCTTTGTTTTTTTTCAAAGCGGAACAAAGATAAGGGTTTCATTTTCTCATTCCAAGGATGCAGCAGTCCTCCTGAGTATACAAAAGCAGCCATACATACAACACAGCTGAGGGTCTGCTGGCCTGCCATGCCTGGCTACAGAAAACCTGGAAGTTGGCCTTCTTAGTCAACAGAAAAGCCCCAGAGCTGCTGCAGGGTGTTCACACCAAACTTCCTCATAAAACAGTAAAATTAAATTTACATTGCTAAGAATGAGCAAAAATAAGAGGAAAAAAAAAAAGTTGGCTGGTCAAAATGGTTAACTGTTCATTACTATCGTCTAGTACAAAATCTCTTATCTCTGTAACCACTCCCAAAGACTCATGCTCTTTCATTAATTTTCTTGTATCCGTAAGTTGGTATGCATCTAATCAATGGAACAGAGTTCCTTATAAAGCAATGCTTTCAAAAAAAATCACAGAATCGTCAAGGTTAGAAGGGACCTCTAGAGATCACCGAGTCCAAGCCCCCTGCACACGCAGGGACACCTAGAGCACATGGAACAGGGTCACATCCAGGAGGCTTTGGAAGATCTCCAGAGAAGGAGACTCCACAGCCTCTCTGGGCAGCCTGTTCCAGGGCTCTGGCACCCTCACAGGAAAGAAGTTCTTCCTCACACGGAGATGGAACTTCCTGTGTTTCCATTTGCACCCATTACCCCTTGTCCTGTCGCTGGCCACCACCGAGAAGAGTTTGGCCTCATCCTCCCTACATTCTCCCCTCAGGTACTTATACATATTGATCAGATCTCCTCTCAGTCTTCTCTTCTCCAGGCCAAACAGGCCTAGTTCGCTTAGTCTTTCCTCATAAGCTAGATGCTCCAGTCCCTTAATCATCTTTGTGGCCTTACGCTGGACCCTCTCTAGAAGCTCAATGCCCATCTCGTCCTCGAGAGCTCAGAACTGCACCCAGTACTCCAGGCGCGGCCTCACCAGAGCTGAGTAGAACTACAAAGTTTAACGAATTGGTATTCAGACACTTCAGCAGATGTTTAAAACGTAGCATTTTAAAAATAGCTTCTAGAAATCCAACCTCAGGCCTATGGTCAGCACAAAATTGCTGCAAAGCTCAATATGAGTTATGGTAAAGGCAATTTCAGTAATTACAGAACTTTTTCTGTACTGTAATTAGTGAGGATGGATAAGCGGGAGGTAAACTGCAACATAAATCAAATTATTTAAATCAACAATTTTTATCTAACCAGCAGAAAAATGCCATCTCTTAATTCCTGACTAGAGGAAGAGGACTCCAAACGAGTCCTTTAGAAGTTAGTTCAAAATTTCTAGAGTAGGGTTTCATTACTAGAAGCTAGAAATAACAAACCAATAGAAATATTTATTTTCTCGATAATAGCCCTGATTCTTTCTGTTTCCCAACTGGCCATCATGCACATGTTTGTATGCAATGTTACCTGTCAAAAAAAAAAAAAAAAAAAAAAAAAAAATCACAGAATGAGTCTCCCATTACACTCTGTAATGTGCCTACTCTGCAAGAAAAAAAAGTAGTAATGACTTAGATTTGGAAGAATTCTGCCTCAAGTGGCAGCAGAGCCCTTTATCTTTTCCACTGTTCATGAGGAAATTTCTGTTTTTATTGACAAGATTTTATAACTTCAACTTTTTCAATTTGGTTAAAGCTGTCCCTGCTCCCACAATCAAGAACAATTTAGGCAGGTACACAACACTAACAGGCTGAAAAGAACATTTCTTGTCCCTGTGATACCATCACACAAACTCTTTTTCCTTAACAAATCAGACTTTCAAGGGGGAACGGAGGGGAAGCCCACCTTTGAGCACTACTTCAAAGTTAAATTCAACCACTGAATAAACAGGTTCAAGACAGACACTTTTCCCAAGTATCAAAGAAAATTCTAAAAATGTCTAATATACATATTCCTCAGTTATGCAGAAAAGATTTGAAGTAGTCCTAAACCTCAGAAAAGATTTGAAGTAGTCCTAAACCTCAGCAATAACTGCTATATTCTATCAATTTGTTGTATTAAAAAAAATTCTATGTGCCAGTTTAAGAAAACAATAACTTTCTAATTATTTTTCTTTTAGCAGTTTGGTATCATGCTCATAAATGTCAGTCTTTCTGACAGAAAAAAAAAAAGAAATTCTTCCACATGAACCACGTAGTGATGCTCATTGCATTACTATGCCAGAATTTGTTATTTAACAGACACCCTCTCAACACAGTCATACATGTTTGTGTACACAGTCAAGCACACCTAGAGCAGAAGGCATTTTTAAAAACTGGAGGAGGAGAGCGGACTTCAGTTGTTAAACACACACACACGCACGTTATTATTCTGTTCTCAGTCCCACCCTTTCCTCCTTTCCAGATGCCGGCTGGCAGCCAGAGGACATGGCCAACTGCAACACTAGCAGTATAAACTGATTAGATCCAGCTTGGCATCCAGTAGTTCTACGTGCAAGTAATTGTTCTTCTAGATCACTCCTTGGTAAATTCAATCCAACAGCTCAGGTAACATTTAGAGAAAGGACCACTAAAAAAAAATAAATCACCACAATGTCTCACAGTCTCCTTTTTATGTTTTAGTATTTGGTATAAAAGCTCATATAAATTCAGATACAGTAACCATAGCATCAACCAAAGAATAATGAACTTCTACTTCAATCATCTTTTTGTAATTAAATATTTAGAGAAGGATCTTTTTGTTTTATGACAACAAATACAGCATTGCAAAGTCCACTTATTTACCAGGTTTACTGAGATTGTATACTTCAACTTCCACAGGTAGGGATTTGTTGGAGAATCCTGTCTTGAACAATCAATCTAATATCCAGTTAGGAAATTCTACAACACTAGGAAATCTTCATAGCAAATACAACCGTGAGCCTAACACCTCAGTCTTCTGTACTATGTAGCTATAACTCAGTACAGAAGAGAACCTTATGTTTAGAGCTACTTAACCATTTTTTGCACTACTGATTTACCTTCCCAACACTAGTAAAAATACCTTCATGGGTCTAACCAAGTAATTGCAGCATTTGGAAAGCAACTCAAAATAAAGTAAAAAAATAATAAAAAATAAAAATAAAAATAAAAATAAAATAATAAAAAATAAAATAAAAATAAAAATAAAGTGACCAGCCATGTTTTATTCTAAGACATGAGACTAAAACCAAATCAATTAAAAGCTATAGATCAGTTTCCTCTTTCAGTCTGAAGTCTCCTTTTCCTCAGTGACTCCTCATCGCTTAATGGCTCTCAGTTTGATCAGCATTCAATTCCATGTGCAATTAAGAAGCCAGGAAGGCCTAACTAAACTGTCAGTTCAGGACCAGTTTTTCCCTTTACCCAAAGCAGATAAAAAAATCTCAATGCATCCCCTCCTCCCTCCCTCCCCAGTTGCTCCAAACTACAGCAGAAAGTAGGTGAGTATGTAGGACCCAAAATACCTGCACAAGTTTGTTATTGATATTTTAACTTGGCATTGTTTTTGCTACAATGATGTATAGTATTTCAGTGTCCATCTAATATATCATTAGAGATACAAAGAAATCATCCAAATGTTTCTAAATCAATTACTGAAAAGTGCTAAGATTTGTTTTTATTATTTTGGTCTCCTGCTGCTTGCTGGCAGACAGCACATGGACACAGCTCCCAGTATCAAGCCAAATTAACAATTAATTTGGGTGGAAAAAAAAAAAAAAAAAAGTGAGCAGGGCTCTTTATTGCTACATGGAATTAAACAGAAGTCAAAGTTCCATTTAGACCAAAAAAAAAAAAAAAAAAAGGGTCAAATGTGAACTGTGCACACACTAAGACATTTACAGTAAACATCCAAAAAAACCTGCCATAACAAAAATCAGGTAACTTTTGTTTGGTTGTTCCAAGATAGCATGCAGCAAATCTGTTACCACTTAGATTATGAATTTCCCAGACTGGTTTAAAAATACAAGGCAAGATACGTTGCCTGGCTTTCGAAAACAAATGTTGAAAGATGTGGTTTTCTACTTTCCATCCTCAAGGTAAGAGCTCTTAATCTGCCATTTTCTTAATGTGTGCCTACATTTTATATATATTTTATGCAATAATAAATGCATTTCTCAATATAAAAATAATGCCAGAAAAAGGGAAATGTTGATTTTCTTTAACAATCATTTTGATCCCAATTCTTTTCCCATTTTCAGTTCTGCAGCCTTGTTTCATTTGACTTGGAGAAGTACTAACTCTTCTCTGTCCACCTCAATTAAAGCAGTTTCTGAACAAGCATCAAAGTTATAACTACCTCCTGTCACTATGCTAGACCTTATTAAGAGTAAAAGAAGTATTTCTTGGTTCTGCCCATTCTATTGAAATTAATTCAATGAAATGCAAGGGACACATAAGAAAAAAAAAAAAAAAAAAGCTTCTTTCAATGCTCTTGTCAACAGAGAAAAGATTGTATCAGATATATATCGGATCTATAGGAGAACCAAGAAAATATTTTTTCAGACACTAGCATATAATCTTTTCACACATACATATCTCTTCAAAGTAATTCAGTGATGAAATTTAAAAAAAAATTAAAAAAAGCTCACGTTAGTGTTGAACTAATTTATTTCACACACACAGAACAATCTTCCTACTGTATGGCCACACGGTTATGGAAGAAGCAAGACTAATTTAGAAATCTAATAATTAACATTATGAACCGCAGTGCAATAGCACAACAGCATTACATCTAAATCACTGCTTAGCATATTCTCAGCACAGAAATTCAAATCCATTACTCCTACTATACCCGCTTTTAGAAAACAAACTCTGTGAAACATTACTCAATACTTCACACGAATCACTACAATAGCAACCTATCCCAAAGAGGGAGGAAGAGCACATAAGGGCTTTTTTCCCTCCCCTAACAACTACAGATAACAAAATTGCTTATATTTTAAACCAATCACTGTCCTACCCTACTTATTTTCAGTTAAAAGGTTATTTCCATGACTGGAAATCAAGGGAGTGCACTGCAGCGTGGAATTCACCCTGGGATGGATAAACTGGATACCTATTAATAATAAAAAAAAATGTTAAATTCCTACATATTGCCCAGTAGCTCCAATGAATCTCCAGCAAAAGACATAAAACATGAGGAGACAAAATAGCAGTTTTCCAGGACAAGTTATAGAAACAGGAAGAAGACTCATATAAAGCTTATTTTGAATATGACAGTGAATGTTAAGTGCCACTTTTGATACAAGTGGGTCTTCAACTGATGAAATACTTCTTTTTTTCAGACCACATTTCATCAAGAAATGACATTTATTTGGAAGCACAGTACTTTCAGAGTGCAGCACATATGTTACCTGAAGCAAAAGAATCAAAATATTTAAAATTCAAAACCATGATTTAAGAGGAAAACATTGACTTTACATCAACCAGGAGAAAAAGGTCATACTTTGGGCAGAAATCCTGCACACTGAAAGGTTGCTTCTTTGTAGCACCATACAGCATGCAAGAATTTGCCATCATTGTTCATTCATCCTCAATTTTAGCCTACACAGAGTGTATTTTAAAGCCAAAAGGCCCATTTCTAAATCTGTAGGTGTCTGGACAGCTCAACACAGGAAGTATTCCCAGTGTATCAAAGGTAACAACACATGACATAACGTAGAATTTACAAACAGCGCTAAGCTTGAGTAGCAGCACTTACTACCTGCTGGCACAGAGATAGCAGACACTACCTTCCACAGGAAATGTAGGTGAAATTAATTAAGAACTGCTTGGCACACAGTCAGGGAAAGAAGTGACATGGACGGGTTTAGTAGGAATCCCCAGGACTTCATGTGCGGAGACAGCGATTGCAGCAGGCTCTGTGCAAGGGATGCCCAGGGAGAGCCTGGGCTGACTCGCAGTTAGTTTTACCAATTCTTAGGAAATTCTTAGCATTCCGGAGCAGAAATGACTAAGAAGGGCTGCACTTTGAAACCGAGTTCCAGCTAAAAATATGACAGCACTGACGATTTACTGTTTAACACTGTATCTTTCGGTTTAGTTTGTCTTTATCGCTCTATGTGCTCTTGGAGACACTCAAACTCTCGGCCTTTCCAAGCCAACCACGGCACCTCAGCCCCTTCGCCTGCACCCTCAGACCGCAGCCACGAGACCCTCTCGCTCCTCTCCTGCTCTGCCGCCTTACCGGGGCGGTTCTGGCTCCCGAACAAGCCCAAGTTTTCCCGAGGATGTTTCTGCCTGACGCTCAGGACCCGCACAGAGACCCCACTGGGGGAAAACAGAGGAAAAGGGGCCGCAAGCGCCGGGCGCCCCGCTGCCCGCCGGGCCGAGCGCCCCAGGCCCCGCTCCGCGCGCCCGCCCGCTCACTCACCCAGGCCGGCAGCTCGGCGGCGGCCACGCCGAGCCGCACCGCCTCCTCCTCGTCCTCCAGGAAGGCGAGCGCGCGGCCCAGGCGCGACGCCTTCCCGCCGCGGTGCCGCCGCATCCAGAAGAGGCCGCAGAGCGCGATGAGCACCCAGCTGAAGCTCAGCCCCAGGTAGCCCAGCACGTACACGGGGAAGATGAGCACGAAGCTCCGCGCGAACTGCGACACCAAGCCCGTCACGTCCGCGCTCAGCAGCGGCGGCGGCTCCGGCGGCGGCCCGCCCGGCGCCGCCTTCTCCGCGCCGCCGGGCCCGGCGGCGGGGGGCTGCTTGCCCGCGGCCCCGCTCATGCTGTCGCGGCGGCGGCGGCTCCTGCGAGTGCGGCCGCTCCGCCCGCGGCCGCTCCGCCTCCCCGCCGGGGCGCTGGCTGCGAGCGGGCAGGGGGCAGGGCGGCGGCGGCGCCTCGCATCCCGCGCCCGGCCGCGCCGCCCGCTTCCGCCTTCGGCTCCGGCGCGGCCCGCGCGGCCGCCGCCGCCTCCTCCGCGCGGTAACGGGGCGCAGGGGGCCGCGCTGCCGCCGCCAGGGGGCGCCCCGCGCCCTGCGCTTCCCGCCGCGGGGCCGGCGGTTAAACGGCCCCGCGGTACCGAGAGGGCCGCGTCTGTGCCCTCAACCAGGACAGCGCCCGCGTCCCCCCTCTGCCCTCCTGACAGGCTCCTGTCGTAGCTTTAACGTAGCTACCCTTGGGGAAGCGACAGCTACTATCCTTAGCTGGGCAATAACCAGCTTGCTGATTAAAGTTACCCCTTGTTTATTTATTTATTGGCTTTCTAAATGGCCACCTGTAGTCTGTCAAGAAGCAGGCGCACACATTTGCCTCCCTTCGGTTGCCAATTTTCACAAAATTTGGAGGCTCTTAAGAGACCAGGGTTTGCAGGTGGGTAGGGTGGAGAACAGATTTAGCTGAGAGGCAGGAAAGTTAGGAGCCAAGTCACTGCCAGCAGGAAAATCAAAGACCAAAATGGTATTAAAAAGAGTAATAAAATCAGCTATTTCAACTACAGAGGATTACATATGCTGCATCTTCTCCTGCACGGCCAATGCATTGGAGAAACACACTATATATTAAAAAAAAAAAAAAAAAAAAGTCAATCTTGTGCTAGCATTTAACATGACTAACACGTAGTTGCAGGCCTGAGAGCCTAGCCTGGATCCTGGTCAGAGTAATTAATTAGTTGCTACAGGAGTTCAGTTAAACGGAAGTGCAGGAGAGCGATACAGAGCCAATGAAATGGGCAAACAAAAGCAAGGTCTGGTAACATTAATTTGATAACATTTATCTCTAACTTCATGAGAAAGCTCCGCTAAAAAGATTAGCGCTGACTTCTTAGAACTTCTGAAGATAACAGACTTGGTCTTGGCAATATTCTGATGAAGAAACTTATCGGGGAATGACCAAAAAAGGCTTGTTAAAATCAAGATATAAACTCAGGGCTCTGTTAGAGCATTTAATACAATATTTATGATAAATGCAAGGTTTTTTTTAGCATCATTTTTATCAATGATCATCCTTATCTTAACTAGAGTTGGTACTGACAAATTGTTTAATAATTTGCTTTAGATTCTTGGATTTGTTAAACTATTTTACAGATTTCTTGATCCTTCTATTTTTTAATGCCTAAGATTGCCATCTTCCTTAGCGCTCCAGGAACCCTTGGAGATACACCACACATGTGGCTTTAGATTTCCCTTAAGTATGCCCCAGTGAATCTTATTAGCTACAAAGCTGATTATATTTATTTGGATATCATCTTTTTTACATCCTACTACATAGGTCTGCTATGCTCTGGGAATTTTCATTGATACTTTATACAAAAGCTGAAGTAATAGGCTCTTTTTTTTTTTCTTGTAATTAGAAAATTTGAAATTGAATGAATAAATGAAATAAATTCCTATCCAAATGTCTCAAACCAACAATCTTAAACAGGAGCACTTAATCCACTTGCTTCCCATAAGAAGCCTAGACCCTAACAAGTGTCTTCTTACATTAAAAAAAAATCATTTTCTTTGTAACAAAAGGGTGCTTATTTTTAAGCGTGGAATGGGATGACCCTATCATCCCTATGAAGAGTCATATTTCCAGTAATCTACTGGCGTAATTCTATGGTGCATCATTCTATACAGAGAAAAAAAAAATTGTTTTGCCAAAGTTTTGTTGCATTAGGAGAACATCCAAAGACATGAAACAGCTCGATATTGCAGAATGTAAATAGCTATTTTTTATTCTTGTTTTTCAGGAAAAAAATGGATAAAGATGTGTATGAAGCCAGATAATATAGAACCTAAAATCTTATCAAAGCTGCCAGGGCTAGCAGTAGTTTTGTTTACAAAATCCTTTCCTTTCTGAGAAATGCTAGGGCATTTTTTTCATGTCACCTAGTGATATAATAGATATTTATTATTTTATTGCCTGTATTCACAACAATGTAAACCCCATTCTTTTAAAACAGTAACAATACTGATTTATTCATTCTTTCCATTATAAGGATGGTAAACTGTTATTTATTTTAATACATGGCAAAAACAATTAAAGGTCCATAAATTTTAGTTCTGTTATCCCATAGATGTAATCTTGCAACTTCTGGTCTCATTCAACAGCTAAACTTCAGTTTGATCACTCACTTTAAACTTTGAAGAGCTTTTTCCAAGCCTCTGGAGGTGCCTTCTCACATCTCTAGTTTCTTCTCTTGCCATAAGCTGCTATAGACTTTACTAAGAATAAAAAGCTCTTGATAGCCAAAACTGAAAATATATATGCATGTATATCCTAAAGAAAAGGATGGTATATCCAGAATACGCAAAAAAGGGGGGTTTTGTTCTAATCTTGATCATTTGTTATGTGCATTTGCTATACTGTTATTAATACTAAATGCAGCTAAACTGAAGTATTTGAAGGTAGTCTCTGTCCTTCAGCCTTTAGATGGAGAACAGCATTTCTGTTGAGTATCCTTTGCTCAGCAGATGTCTAGATCCATGCATTTACATTGTAACTGTATTGGCTAAAAAGCATTCCCAGTTAATCCAAGATGGCTTATAAATGTATTTTTGTTTGGGAAGGATAAAATGCTCATGGATTATTATTGCTCTGCCACAGCCTGCTGAATTATTTATAAGAATGTTTATAAATAGTTTAGTATACATAGATATTCTATTTAGTGGATGTAATTATACCCTTAAAGATAACTTACAGTTAATGGTTCTTAAAAAAAAAAAAACTCACGAATTGTTTTAATTTCCCTATGCTTTTTTGCTACATAAAAGCTTCATGTTCTGCACAGTGAGGCAATTTTTATACTATTTTATGTCGTAATGCAACTCCTGTTGAACTGTCACAAGATTGTTTCTCAAATGCCAAAAGGACTTCTCTATTACCTTTTTTATCTCCCGATTGGTCATTTTTTTTTACTAACATTAGTATTGAACACAAGCAGTATACTTAGTTCCCCTGTTATACAGTCAAATATTAGCTTATGTTTACTGATAAACAGAAAAAATCAGAGGGGTTGGACTAGATGATCTCCAGAGACCCCGTCCAACCTCAACCATTCTGTGGTTCTGTGAAAAAATAAAGAAACAAAAAAAAGGCAAGAAACACGAACTGCAGAGAGTTTTCCCTCGGCCGCTGGAGTTGTGCGGCACATGAACCAGCCGCGAAGGGCGCACACCTTCCCCGCGGGGCATCCCCGGTCACTGCGGGCCTCCTCCGCGCACGCCTGGGCGGCTGCCACGCGCTCCGCGCTGTGGAAATGGCTCCCGCCTTTGGGACGGGGGAACTAACGCTTCACTTTCCACAGCGAGCCTACGTCTGGGTCCAGGGCAGGCAAGCACGAACAGCTCCAGTCAGGCTATGCCCTGTTATCCTTTGCTTTTCTCCCTAAGAGCCGTGTGTTGGTGACAGCTCGTTTCCCAGCAGGGCATCCGCAGCTACTGCTAAGGTTTCGTGGCACCCTCGGCCTGCGCAAAGTCAACGGCGACTCGGAGGGGAATAAAGTGCGTCAAAGGGCGCCTGGGGGAGGCCCAGGACGGCGCTCATCCCAAGCACGGCCGGGGAGACAGAGCCGTGCCGTGCCGTGCCGTGCCGAGCCGAGCCGAGCCGTGCCGAGCCGAGCCGGACGGACACAACCGGGCCGGCCTGCCCGCGCCCGGGAGCCTTTGCGGCGGCAGCGCGTAACTCCCTTTCCCGGGGCGGAGCCAGAGCCGCCGCTGAAGCTGATCCATTGCTCGGCGAGCGGCTGCCCGCCCTGTCCGCCCGTTGCTAGGCGCTTCGGACGCGGCCGCTCCGCTCCGCGGCGGCGGGAAATGGCGCCCGGCGGGGCCCGCGCGTAGCGACCCGCCCGCCCGGCTCCCGCCCCCGCGCCGCCATGGAGAGCGACAAGGTGAGGGGCGGGGGGACGGCGGGGGCGGCCCAGGCCCCGGGAGCGGCCCGGCCCGGCCCGGTGTAGGCCTCGCCGCCGAGGCCTCCTTCAGGGCGCTGGTTCCCCTGCGGTTCATCCGCGTCTTTAACGATGGCCCCTCCCGTGGTTGTCCCTTATTTCTTTATTTACTCGAGGTTCAGCATTTTGCCCGCGTCTTGGTCTGTGGAAAGTTCATAGTGCTGCAAAATAACTGTCCCTCAAGTAGATCAACGTGTTAACATCAGTTCTCGTGTGTTCTTAGAAAAACAAAACTATGGAATCACTTCACAGCAAATTTTAATACTGCTGTGGGGTGAATGTCAATGTCACTTTTTTGTGATCAAATTTACGTGACCATCTCAATGAACAGAAAATACAGTGCAGCAGACAAGTAAACAACTTAGATTTTTTTTTAATTTGCTTACATCTCTACTTTTTACTTCTCTAAGCAAAACAAAACACCCTGATTTGTTGGTTATTGTTAATATATGTTAATTTGAAGACCCTTGTAGGCTCTATGCTCTTTATTTGTGCAAACTACAAAGGTAAGCTGTAAAATTGCTCAAGCAGGTTTGTGTTTTGTCTTATGCTTATTCAGATTCTTAATATATGAATTGTTTGAGAAAATGCTGATTAATATTTTAATTGTTGTGCTATGATTGCTTTTGAATGGAAATTGAAGTTCAGTAAAAATGCAGGTATATAACCTTTAATTACATTTTTTAATTATACTAGCACTACTCTGTCCTTCTGTGTCCTTTTATGTGGGAAAAGATTATCAAGACATAATTATGTATTAAATAATAATACATATTTAACTGTATTAAACAGTTTAATGGAGGCGTTAAACAAATTAAGTTTTGTCTGAGTTAAAGTGATTTCATCTCCTAGAGGAGATTGGAACTTGCAGAACTCAAGTTCTCACACCTGCTTTTTAATTATGGATTAGATGATAATGGGCCTGGCATATCCAAAAAAAAAAAACTGTACTAAATTGAATTAAGAACCTTCAGATTTCAAAAGGTGATTAATCACTTCAAAAATTCAGATTTTAAAAATTTAGTCAGCAGCTTCCTGCAGAGCAGTGATCTCACCCTCTTGGAAAGCTTGGTAGCTCCACAGTAGTAATTATTTAGTTTAAATTTAGTTTTATTCTTTATTTTTTGATTAATTTGGAATTGAGTTGGAGATAATTTCTAAGTTTAATTTTAAATATTTATTTTTTGTGTGTTTTTTGAAATGACTCATGGCATTTCCTAGTTTCTCACAGTAACTAGGATGACAGTGATTTCAAAGGCACTAAGTTTCTTTAAGCACTATAAAAGGTTTCTCTTTTCTGTTTGTCTAATTTTCTCTTTTGTCTTCTTGTTTGTACCTTGTTACACTTGCTTTCCACTGAACACTCCCACGCAAGGTCTGTAGGGGAGCTAGGTAGACTTTGTTAAAAAAGTTAGACAAAACTTCACTCAGAAAACTTGCCATCTTTGTTTTTAGTTTCTTCTCTAGAGTTCTGCAGAGGAGAACTTTTTCTCACTTTTTTAAAAATCAGAAGAGAACAAAACTTCCATCCTAAAGATCTTTTTTTTTGTTTGTTTGTTTGTTTTGTTTTTATTAATGTGAATTTGTGAATTTAGCTTCTTGGTACTTAGAATCAACTTCCTCCAGCATCCATCAGTCCATTATAATCTTCTATAAAAACCTAAGTTTGAAAAGACCATTTTTTTCGGTAAAGAATAATTAAAAAGCTAAAACATGCTTTTAAATGCTGTTTCCATATTATGAATTAACAAAAAGGGCACCATATGTTTATTCTTTCCTACCAGTGCAGCTGATCTTTCAAATATTCGCTAGCAATGATTTTGTAAATCTTTAGCAAGTCAACCAAGCCTAAAATTTGTGAGTATATGTGAACTGGTCTTACTGCTTTGAATATTATCATTATCCTTTGCTGAAGTAGTTAGATGTATTCAATGTGTTAAAATTCTTTAGTAGTCTCAGATAATGTGAATGATTTTGCAAATGAGGATAGAAGGAGCATAACCTCCTTAACTGACTATTTAACTAGGAAAATCAATGAATGTTTCCAAGCCCTGGGATGGGTTACTCCATGGAATGTCCCATTGATCATGGAATGTCCAACCATAGAGATACTAAAAACTCGCCTGAGTAACCCCAGGTTGGAGCTCGTTTGAGGTGAGATCTGATCGGAGCAGGAGGCTACATTGCAAGACATTGCTAGGTCCTTTCCAAAGTGATCTCTTCTAGGATCCTGCGCTTGCCAGGAGTGTGCAGACCTGCTCTGTCTGTAATATGATTGAGTGACAGTCACTGGGGGACCAGAGAGTTTGGAGCTTCCCTTGAAGGGCTCTGCTCTCATCTGCCCCAGGCACTGCCTCAGAGCTGCTGACCATGTGTGAGCAGAGCTGGATATTCCAGTAGAAGTCTGAACTTCGGGTCTCTTCCAGGGCCAGTTAGATCTTGAACACTGTAAGTACATACATTAAGACTAAATGAAATTAATGTTCACATAGCAAAGTTGAATGGTATTTACCGTATATACCTGGATCCTTTCCTTGTAAAAACTATTTGTCAAGTGATTTTTTTCTCACTACAAATTCATTTTTAATTGGCTTTCTGACTTTTCTGTTCTAGAGAAGAACTAAAGAAGATACTTGGAAAACGGAAGAGCTTAAGAAGCATCTTAGGGTAATTTTATTTTTATTAATTTTGATAGTAATTTATTGTAAAACGGTGGAATTCATTGACATGGTAAACAGAGTGGGTTGATTGGTGGTACTCCAGACTTTTCCAACATTGTCACTGTTCATCTTCAAAGATGCAGGTTTATCTATTAGCTGTTAAATTCCTTGCCACAGCTGACAGTTCTGAAATCTATCTAATCCAAGTATATTAGGAGACTGGCCCATTCAGTCTAGTCTAGGTACATAGGTCAGCATAAAATTAACATACAGATTTCTTAGGTTGATCGACAAAGTACCACCATATTGGTGATTACACAGCGCAGTACAGGCTCTGATCTGCTGGCCACACAAATCCAAGTTATGACTCTCTTTTTTATTCGCTTACTCTCTCATATATGTACATACATGACACATTGCTATATTTGTTAGCATCATCTGTTGTGCTTGCCATGTTCTTTAACCTGGTTAGTTATGTTACGTGCCAAATTTGCATGTATGCTTTTGTCGGTAACATTGCTATATATTCATTTCATGCTATATATATTTAAAAACTGTTTTCCATTATGTCCATCTCTCTTTCTGTGCCTTGTGCAGATCTTCATTACTCCTTTGATAATTTGCAGGCATCCTGCTTATTCATCTGTTTTCTAGATTTTGTCAGTTTTTCTCTCTAGCTGCCCATTGCTTTATCAGCAATGCTGCAGGATAAGAGCTTTGTGTTTTTTTTTTCTTTCTTTCAATAACATTTTTTATTTCCACGTAATATAAAGCAGTAACATCAGAGCTTAAAAGTTTTGATGTCAACAGAAGTGACGTCAGAAGTTTGGGCTTTCATTTCTGTGAAACAGATGTCTAAAGTTTAATTCACGTTTCTGAAAGGGTATAATAATAATGAAGTCCTGTTTATTGTGCTTTAGACAAATAGCCAAACTTGTCGATGTAGTGAAATCAGTGAACATGTTACTTTTTGCTTTGGGAAGGTTTGAGTGCAATCTCTTATGACTTAAACAAAATTAAGAGAGTAGCAGCCTCATTGGAGCTAGACCGTTTTTTTCCCCCAACTTCTATGTGCTGTATCCTGCTTCTCTTTTGCTTCTTGAAGTAAAAGCTAATCTATTCTAAAGGCAACACAAAGACCACAAACATAACGCAAGATTGCACGGTAATTTCTTTTTTTCAAATACATTAAAAATGCAGCTTTTGAATCTCACTTATTAGTTCTTTTTACTAAAACCAACATACTTTTAGTGATTTTAGATATAAATTAAGTCTGTAGATGTATCAGCACTTTAGTACAGTTCAGAAAATAAAATTCATAGTTAACAGTCCAGTAATGGATCTCTTCACATAAATATGCTGTATCAAAATAGATTACTGAATTCTAATAGATTATTCTTTATACTTCAGACATCATTGTCAGATAATCAAAATGAAGACAAAAAGCACCGGGAAAAGAAACTGCAAAGGGAGAAGGATGTTTTCGATGCAGATGCTCATAAATATGATCATAAAGACAGAGGGAAGAGCAAAGAAAGAGCAAGAGAGAGAGAGAGATTTAAATCCAGTGAAAGAGACAGGGAAAAACAGAGAGAGAGGGGAAAAGAACACCGCAGAGAACGGGACAGAGAGAGCTACAAGGATAAGGTTGGAGCATCAAGTCTGGAGAAGGAAAAGTACAGTATAAGAAAAGATAAAGACCATGAGAGCGACGTATATAAAAAGCATAGGAGTCATGAGCTAAAACAAATACTTGTGCAAAATAAGCTGAAATCATTTGAGGGAAGAGAGAAAGAACATCACAGAAGAAGAGGAAGCAGGCATCATTTTGGTAAGTTGTTTTGCATTGATTTTTTACATGGAAATATTTCCTTTGATGTTTAGACAGAAATATTCTGAAGCCATATCCCAGCTATACGGAGGATACCAAGACAAGTGAATTTGAGTGTATGCTGCAACTTGTGTCTTTGGAAAATCTCACCGTAATCTAGTTTTATTTTAGTGCTTTTATGATATTTTGATACTGCTTTTTTCTTCCCCTAAAGAGGCCATGACATGCCCAGTTTTTCTTAATTCTCCTCTCTTCAAAGAGATGATCTGTCTTCTGTTAAGCTGAAGGGGCTTTAGCTGTGAACAGAAGAGGTATTTTAATCTCCATGTGAGGAAGAACTTCTTTCCCGTGAGGGTGACAGAGCCCTGGCACAGGCTGCCCAGAGAGGCTGTGGAGTCTCCTTCTCTGGAGATCTTCAAACCCACCTGGATACCACCCTGTGCCATGTGCCCCTGCTGGAGCAGGGGGGTTAGACTAGATGATCTGTAGAGTTCCCTTCCAGCCTCAAGCATTCTGTGTTTCTGTGATTATCTTCCTGCGGAGACATTTTCTACTGAGGGATCTGTATGAATTGCAAACAAAGTTGCAGGGTGATTGTTGAAGTTAATAGCATGTATCACTACCCTTATCATTACATAAAGCAATCAAGAGCAGAGATAGTCAGGAAAGAAACAGGAATAATCAGTTTTGGAAGTTTATTTTCACTGAATCTTACGATATTTTGTTAATTATTTTCAATAAATCCAGACCATAGAAAAATGATAAATTGTATAATGTTCGTAAATATTTTATTAAATAAGATTCAAGACAGAATTCTTATGAAAAAAGTCTATGTCACTGAAGTGTTACTTTCTACATGCTGTTGATTATGTACAGAGTTTGATTGTAATATAAGCTGTTATTAATTTATACATATATTTTCTAGAAGAAGAGAGAACAAGAGGTGACGGTCAAGAAAGAAGACATGCAGGAAGGAAGGTAAAAGAAGAAAAAGGAATTAAATGGCTCATAAGGGAAAATTAAAATGGTAAAATAATGGAGAAATTCAATCAGGCTTCAGTTCCCAAGCAATCCAAAATATACTTAGGCTAAATTTCTTACCAGTGTATGGGACACATGACAGCAAGATATATTTGAACTATTCTATCATTCTGTCTCAAGGAGATGCTTAATTCATGTTCATTCAAGATTGCTTTGTACAGCAAATGTCTTGATTAGAAAGGTAGTTGTAAGTATGCATCCTGTTTTGTGATAGAGTACCCAGTAAATAATTAAAATTGCTTGAAGAATACCAAATTCAAACAATTTTCTCTAGTAAAATATGTGGTGTCCCAGACTTCTATCATAATTCCAAGTGTTGTGGTAATTTGAAACATGCTGAGTCATCATATGTGATTAAAAATTGGAATGGAAGATCTTGCTGCTAGATAGTTTAGGAACCTAAGATACCTATCAATTTTTTGACCATTGGAATGATGAATTTCCAAGATAAAATGGATTTTGAGAATTTTTTTTCCCCCTTCTTCAGGGTGATGATACCAAAAATAGCACTGGCAAATATTTACTACACAAAGCTGAAGCGAGTGAACATGGACACAAGTTACAGAAAGATGAAGGGACAGATAAAGAGACAGGAAAGAGACACAGAGGAAAAAAAGAACATTCTCTTCGACCAGGAAAAGAGAGTCTTTTAAAAGAGAGAAGTCATAAACTGTTTGAAAATGAAGATGAAAAACATAAATCAAAGAGATCTAAAGAAGGATCTTCCCGTGGAGACAGGGAAAGACAACCAGCAGAAACAAATGAAAAAGTAAGAAGTGAAGAAAGTGAAAGAAAGAAGTATGATCTTGGGGTTAGTTCTCCTAAGATGTAAAAGTAATAACTTATAACTTACTGTAACAACTAATGTTTATCCATACATTATTAAGGTAAACAATCAAAATACTAGGATTGTAAGGTTTTTTAGTTTTTTTAATTGTTTTTAATTAAATTTCAGACTAATGTGGTAGATTAAAATGTCACAACTGTATTTTAGTATCATAACCCAGAGCTGATTCCACCCTTGATGTCTTAATTAGAAACTTGTCTATGTGTTAGAAACGTATTTTTGCTAAGTTCTTTGTGTCATGATATTGAATTTCTTACTTAGATTCTGAAGTGGAGATTAAGCTAGAAGTCCATACAGATGTTACCTTTCTGTAACTGAATTCAAAAGACTAAGAACAGTTTGCTTAAGGTTTATATTCCTTGGAAATTTACAGAAGTAGCTGCTCTGGAATATATGCATCTTTGTGGACGCTTCTCTTGCAGAATTCCATTTCTTTTTCTGGTGTTCATGGATAGGGAAAAGCAATTTTATCTTGAGCCAGCAACTGAGCACTTAGACAAACCTTTATGTTCTATAATTGAATCAAATCATATCTTGTGAATTAAAAGTGCCTGAAGCTTGTTATCTGGCACTGGGACCATCTGGCGTGGAACGCTGCAGTCCATGGTGTTAAGATCTCCTTTGTTCTCTGATACAGGACTAGTAGTATTAAGTGTGGACAAGCAATTTCTTAGGGGCTCGAGTATTTTCTGGCAGTTGTTACTTGTGTGTTACTAGTCTGACATGATTTTACAAAAAGAGACAGATTTCACTCTGGTTCTTGAGCATTATAAGGGTTAAATAGAGGAAAAGATACAAGATTATTTCTCTTTCCTCTGAGAAATGCAGTGTAGAAAGGGACATAGCCAATCTTCAGTCACAGGTATTTAATATTTTCAGGACTAGCTCATCTTACATGTTACATATCTGTTACTCGTGTTTACTTTCTTTGCCTACCATAGCTGTTTTGGTAGGAGATTATTCTAATGTTAATTAATAGATGGAATTTCCTCCCAGTATTTTTGATACAGGAATGTTGTGGCTTCTTTTACAGAGCAGGGAACACAGAAAACAGGAGAGGAGCCAGCAGCAGGAGAGAGAGACAAGCCATCAGCACGTAAGGTAAGTTCATACATTTAAAGTAAACATATGTTGTACAACACCTGTTAATAAAGAAAACTCAGCACCAAATCACTTAGCAGAAATATTTGACCATCAGATTTGTCAGTCCCAAAACCTTATTTCGGCCTCAAGTTATCATTAATGTTGAATTATTTTGATCAGGTGCATGAGAAATCAGCCAGATTTTACTTCTACTGTTCTTTGTTTGTTTTGTCAGTTCCCTCAGCAGTATATATGAAGATTTTCTTGCTTATGAAGTCAGAACATTCTTTTCTTGAAGTCTTATTCTCTGCTTAAGAAATGAAATAAGTTGTTAGGGGGCAGAGCTGGCTTTTGGTTTTCTACCGTGCTCTCTGAGCTTGGTTGTACTGTCCTCATGAGTAAAACCCATGAAGGAAGAACCAGAATTAAAAGTCAGTCTATCATGTACAGCTTTGGAGCCCATTACACCAACCCAATCTCAGTCTTTGGCTGGCTGCAGATGTTAATAAAACTAGAAAATGCGTGGGATTAGTAGTTATTTTTTCTCATTTCTTCAGATTTGATGTGGCATGGATATTGTATTGACAATTTGTAATTCTCAGCTTATTAATCACTTTGCTGGTTGGTTGTCATTTTATATCATAAACAGACTTGTATAAGACAATAAATGTACTTGTAAAAATATTTCATTTGGGAACATTTCAACTCTTTCTTTCCTTTTCGAGAAAAAATAGGTCTTTATTTCCCCCTAAACACAATGCTTCCTTTGATTAAAAAATGTTATATTTTCTTCATAGGAGTGTAAAAGATAAAGGAAAAAACAATGGAAAAGAAAAAGAGGACAATAGACAAGTGGTAAAACTGTTTAGTTTTGCATATTATAATGTATTATTTATAAATTTGCTAAGCATGTAATAAACTCAACTTTATTTACTTTCAATATCATCTTCACTTAAAAAAAGAATTCTCAGTAAGTGTGAAGAGTCTAGACTTATACGTAGCAAATCATCTAAATGTGTTTGCAATATATCATTTATTTCTACAAACAGCTGTCAGGCAAATAAATTGTAGTGTAAGCTAAGTAAAATACACCTAATTATGTAATTCATATATGCTTCTTAAAGCCATAAGAAAGAGGAACGTGTCTTTATATGTTCAAATGGACAGATGCAAACACACATTTTCAGCACATTTCAGTCTGTAGTACAAAGTGTATTGGCCTGTGTTGATCTGGGCCAGTTTGTGTAGATATAGCCCAACTTTACCATGAAGTGCTTTTGCATATTTTTACCTTATTTTGAACAATTTGTAACCATTTCCCAAAATCCAAATTATATTTTGAAATATTACAGGATTATGGGCCTGGTCTGGGAGAAAGTAGTCTGATCAACTGCTTACTGAAGATATCTTTTTCAGTGTTTTTTGCTATGTACGTTATAGATCTCTCAAAAACATATAAAATCCTATTAAAACCTGGCTTTTTTTTTCCAAATCTGTTCTAGAATCTGTACATTTTGATGATTAGAGTTAGAAACCTGCTTCTAATTTCCAAGATGCCTTCATTAGTCTTGCTTCCGTGCTGCCTTTTAGCTCAAATAATCATTTAGTTTTTTTTTTCCTCCCCAATGAGCTTGCAGAGAGCATATATAGCTGCTTTTGACTTAGTTTCGTTGAGCTATTCAAGTCAGTTTCTTCATTTCTCTCCTCATTGTAACAGTTGACCCTTTGTTTCAGTTTCCTTTAATTTTTCTCAGACATATGTTGCCAGAATCAATTATAGTCTTGAATGTGAAGTGTCATCAGTGCCTTCTGTAGTGCATGGCATTAATACTTCTGTTTCTGGAAAAAAAGTAGCTTTTCAGTGTGTTCTTAGACTTGATTTGCCCAGCTCTTACCACTGTGCTGAACAGTCATCCTAGATCAACTCATATTCAGATTGTTCTTTCTCTATCCCCTAAAAATCTTGATCTTCTAAAAAGTAGAACAGTCTTATGTTCTTGTTATCACATTGTGAAAACTACTGTATACTGTTGGAATTGTAGGAACACAGCATTTTTTAATGTTTTTTTCTTTTCCAATAAAAATACTGTTGGACAGGCAATTGGTGTTCCCACAAAAAGTTCTATTTTGTGTTCTTATATTATTCTTTTATATAGATAATTGGCACTTGTTAATACATAATGTTTATCTACTTATATTCTAAACTATTTTTGCATATTTCTGAGAAATACAGTTGTTTAAATAATAATAAATGCATGCATTTCAATATTTGGCAGATAAAGGTTTAATTTTGATGAGATTTTATAGTAGCTTAATCTGTTTTACTCTCTTAGGAAATAAAAGATACCCACAGCTATAATTCAGATACAGGGTTTGATAACTTTTCAACAAATTATGAAGATGATTTTGAAGTAAGTATAAGCAAAAAATTGTCTTTTTGAAATAATTTCCATTGTAGTCACTGAAATAAAAAAAAAATCAGGTAGCATCCTGTGTTTTTTAATGTGTTTTGATAATTGGCCTGGAATTTTGTCTAAAATGAAATGGCAAGGCACTAAATGTGCTTTCATTGCTACCCAAACTAATCACATTGTGATCTTTTTTTCAACCAAGACAGATTTCATCTCCACTTCTCCTAGGTACAGTGTTCCCAGCTTAGCTAGTCACTGTGCTATCCCTTGTGCTCAGTGGAGAGAAGCACTTTTAAGGCTTGCTTATATCATTTGTATTAGATTTTTACCTTAGCATGAGATGCATAGTCCAAACTATGCTCCAAGGAATTATAAAACATATCCCTAACCATGGTTGTGCAAACAGATGGTTTGGAATCTAGATAAATTTGTATCTGCAGTAAAAAGCTACCTTAACTCCAAACTAGCAGATAAATACTTTTATATGTCTGACATATGTATTCTACTGACCATCACCATTTCCTCTCTTTATACATATAAATCCTACTTTAGGATATTTTTTAATGGATTTTGGGGAGATAGTGAGTAAAAAAATTGTGGGATTGTCTTTTCTGGATTAAAATTATTAATTTTTTTCCCCTTTATATCAAATAGTTTTTTTTTTATTTTTTTTTTAAAAAAAGCTTTTCAGTCAGGGAAATGGTAACCATCTGTACAAGAATTTCATGGGAAATTAATTTTATAATATCTTGATAACATGTTGGAAAATAAAAGATACATAATTCATGTTTATTACTTATTATAAGTCTTCTCCTCTTAAAGGATTATGAGGATGATTTTGATGGTGATGATGATGACGACGAAGGAAATAGCAGTGAAGAAATAATTGAAAAAGAAAAGCTAAGAGAGATTTCTGTTTCCCAAACATCAGAAATTGCAGAAATTCAAAAAGCAATTAATGCAGAAAATGATAGAATTTTTACTTCTCTGCCAAAGGAAATGAAAAATGAAGACAAACAGCCAATCATGGGTATGTGACTAGGCACTGGCCTTTTCTATTAAATGTATGAGTAACTCATAAAACTCAGGAGTAAACAGGCTACTTTTTCTAAAAGTCTCCCATAAGGCAAAGGTCTGGTATTCTGAATGAGTCACTTTAAGTTGTGAGTAAGTACTGTAACCTCCACATAGCTAAAGAATGATTCAGAGACATTAGTAATCATTTAAAATGTGAAGTATAAAAATTTACAGATTAACATTTAATGTCTTATTTTGGGTAAGAGGAAGGTGGGGGATCTGGATTTTGAAAGATGGAGTGCTAAAACAGTTTGGGTTTTCCTGTGTTGCATGTTGGCCTTTTTCCTTGAAGTATGATTGAAGCCACAGCTTAGGTCAAGAAGGTGAAAAAAGTACAGACACTGTTTAAATTTGTAGTTCCATGTTAATTTTAAAATGTTATGTAACTTTTTTTCCTTTTTTTTTTTTTTTCCTGAAAAGTGACTATAAAATTGCAGTTTTATAGACACTTGATCTGACTTCTGTGTGTGCCAGATCTATGAATTTAACTGCCTGCAGCTCTCTGATTTGCGCAATCCACTCATGTGAATGACAGTACAGGATCACGGTGCGGTAGAATTTTATACAGCTTTTTGCTCTGCACTCCACACTCTAGTGTAGAGCACAGTTGTGGAAAAACAACAGAGTTTCTGCAAGTCTTTACAGAGACCATAGGATTCCTAATTGAGCCAGCAAGGTCCTTGGAGTTTAACTTGACTTGCAGCTTTCAGGTTGTTGTGCTGAACTGAATAGGCTTTTTTAGTCTTTGAAATGCACTGTTATTAAAGTTTGTCTCCCAAGTAAGGACAGAAGAACTTTTAAGTGCTTTTGTTTGAGAATCAAAATATTGTAAATGTACAATATATTGTAATATGGATTTTTTTCTTGCAGAAAATTTATGCTTTTCTTGTTTTATTTTTCTGATAGACAATACAGAATCAATACCAGAGTCCAATAAACGGTATCAATCTAATGGACAATACAGAATTCTAATATAAAAGCATTTTTTTAAATTATGAGTTAGAGCATTTATTTATTTATTGTAAATTACCCAACCATCTCTTTTAACAAAGTTGTTTTCATTTTGTTTAAAGTGGTTATTGACTGTTCTTATAATAATGTTTAGATTTTCAAAAGTAGAATTACCTAAGGAGGACAATCTTCCTCTGAGGAGGTAAAACACCGTCAATTCTGACTGGGAAATAGCTCCTAAAGTCAGTTGGTTACAGCCTAGCCAGGGCGAAGTGTAAAATCAAGATGACATCGGATGTTGTAGTCAGCCCACAAAGTGTTGCTTTTAAAGCAACAATTTTCTGTTTTGCATATTCTTCCAAGGGTATTAGCTTCACTTCTGTTGAGAAGTTTCTCCAGCAGCTGTAGTGACCAGTTCCTGCGCAGAGGTGTAGCGTGCACCATCAGCTCTTAGTCTGGGTGAATTTGCTCTGATTTAAAATTGCTTGTGGAGTGGTGTACTCCATCCAGGGAAACCAGAGACCTACTAATGGCAGAAGAAGAAAAGGGCTGACAGTTTTAAGGAGGAAGAAATTGGATCAAAGTCTTCTAACTAAAAATTGAAGAACTCATTCATATCTAACTCTCTGATATAGGAGCATAATAAGAGTAAAAGCTTGGCCACTGGAACAGGTTGCCAAGAGAAGTTGTAGAATCTCCTTCTCTGGAGATCTTCAAAACCCTCTTGGAACCCCCTGTTTCACATGCTCTAGGTAACCCTGCTTGGGCAGGGGGGTTGGACTCGATCATCTTAACTCTAAAGGTCCCTTCCAACCTTAATGATTCTATTAGTAAGTTAAGAAGCTTATTTTATGGGTCTTGTGCTACAAGTTATGTACCATGCAGGCTAGTAGCATTTAGCAGCCGTGTGGTAATGAATCTGTTGCTTCTTATACTTGCTGCTTTACTTTTTAATGCGGTATAAAGTGTGAATTACAACACAACTTTTTATAATATTACAGAAAGGCAATATCCTCCTGCCAGAAGCTCTTTTAGTGGAATATTCATGGACTTTGGAATGGCAAACCAGCGACAGATTAGCCAAAGCATGGTTAGTAAGCAAAAGTAAGTGTCTTTTAAATCACATACACAAAAGAGCAATTCATCATGTAAGATACCTTCTCCTGAAATCTGAGATATGTGAAGTATATAAACTTGCAGCTTTTAAAATTTTATAGTAGAAATGTGTCTCTGTATCAGTTTATCTGTAACCGTTCATGACAGAGTAAGCTATGTGGTCATGTCTCTGTATGATTCTTCAATCACTGAATTAGATATTACCTTCTAGCAAGCCTTTTAGTTACACTTAGAGCTCTGCACAACTGTAATTTCTAAATAATCAAGGCTCTATACAGTACATACTGTTGCCAAAATGGAATATGCTATTTTGGGAATAGCACCAGTTGGTATAAAAACATGTTATTACTGATGTAAAATTGAGACATCTAAGACAGCTTCATATTAAAGAATCGAATTGGTGCCTGTGTCTAGTGGAATTTACCAGGAGCTGCAGATTTAGGTAATTTATGTAAGTCTCAATATATATCTCCAATTTTCTGTTACATCAATTGGACACAAAGCAAGAATAGTAAATTTTACTGATAGGAGAAGATTCCATTGCTTTGTACATATGTTGGTGAATAGTCCTCTCATAGAAGAGCTTTGACTAGACTTTGTAATTCTTCTTGCCTCAGTTTAAATGCCTAAATTTTATGTGAGTTCATCTCTCTGGAAAGTGTAGGGAGGAAGAACATCAGGAAGGCATCTCTCTGAAGAACTGGCTTCTAAAATGCGTGCCACTCTGCTTATCACAGAGCCTTAGAAAACTAAAGGCCAGTCAAATGAGTCCAGCCATTAGATCTAGTTCAAATAACTTTCATGAAAATGTATATAGAGTGTATAGATAAGTAGCTATGTGTATAATTTTATATTCTGTCTATATAAATCTGTCAAAATATCTAGCCTTTTTTTGTAGAAAAAGAAAGAGTTAGGGAAATTTAAGGCTGTAATAATATGTTGCTATGGGTAGATAAACTGAAAGCATTCTGTAAATGAATAGTGACACTTTGGAATCAGCAGTATTGTTAATACTGAGGCTAATTAATTTAAGAATTTGTTGTAATGTCTCGGTAAGCTGGAAATTTTGCTCTTGTAGCTAGGAAGCAACTTCTGTGAGTTTGAATTAGATCTCTATGGATATGAACAGTGATCTCTTTCCCCAAATGATAGGTCCAGAAGACTTCAGCTACTGGTCTAGTAGACGCAAGCTACACTGAATGAAAATAAGTTCTCAGAGTAGATGTATACTATATATTTTTCCAGCCACATTTTTATTTTGTTTAAAACAAGATGGTCACATCGCACACTTTGAGATACCTGAAACTCTTTTTCTGTTAGCTGCCAAATCTTTCTGTTTCTGGAATGACAGAAAATAACTTACCTGCCTTACTTATTTATGGCTTCTAACTTTACCTCATTCCTTTTAATTTTTGCCAACCTCAACTCTTTCATCTTTTCTCACAAACAAAGCTACGTGAACAAGAAATTAATTTCATGTATATGCTTAAAATATGTTTTAACAGTACTGTTATTTTGTTTGTTTTCCTTTTGCATCTAAAGATGTATAAGCTAAAGGCAATTTATTACCGGTGAAGGTAGCTTAGCAGGTCGCTCAAAACCCATTTGAATAAATGTAACAGAAACAAGCCTGTTATAGTTTATCCTTGTAAAGTACAATGCACCCATAGTTAATGTAACTTGTATAATAAAATGACTTCAGGAGTATTAGCAATCATCGTAAGTGCAGGAAGAATTTAATGTTCATCTGTTATCTCGTGGGAGAGCTTTAGAGTAGTTTGGCAAGGTGTTCTCAGGCTTCTGAAGATTTGGGCTTGTCTATATAATGATCATATTTGAAATGGAAAAATTATATGGTTTATCTCTGTCACATTAAATGAGAACTCAGCACTATTATATATATTTCTACCAATATATATTTATCTATGATTTAATTTTGGTGCAGTTATAGTCTGTATGAGTCAATGTATTGTTAAATCTGTAGTACTGTGCAATATTAGGTAGTCTGTCTTTTAGAATACCATATACTTGGTGTTAACTACTTTTTGTACTTCTTTTTTCTAATACTTTTTACAGAAAACGAAGTTCAGAACTTCTCCAACTAATTGATCTGGACTTCTCAGTTAGTTTTACATTACTGGATTTGCCTCCTGTAAATGAATATGACATGTATATCAGGAATTTTGGTAGAATGAACATGAAACAGGTAGATAACCATTTCTAGTAACATTTAAATCTTGGAAATGCTAATTCTTGTTTTAGAAAATAATTTTCCTTACAAACCAAAGTTACCGAGACTAACAGGACAGTAAAGTAATAAATTAATTTTACCTCTGTTACCCTTAATAACCATAAAGCAATATATCACATCTTTTTGGTCAGACAGACCATATTCCTCCTCCCTCAGTTACAGGAGAGCTGTCTCTTGTGTTTCTTCCTAGTTTTGTAATGGGCTTTCTGCAACTTTGTGGCTCACTGTTGCAGAAATGCTGGGCTTAGCAACTGTGCACAATATAAGATTGTCTGTATTTTTGCAGTATGTTTAGCACTTCTGGACAAAATATAGTTAACTATAAATGCCCAAAATGGCTACACCTTTTGTGTCAATTTCTTTGGATGTGAATTCCCAAACAGAAGAGGTTGAGCTCTTCAATTAATTATTTAATATTTAATCCCTATTAAATTATGTTCTGTCATTCTTAGCTGCGTTACCCATATGTTATCTTTCTATTTTAGGCTTATGTTCAATATAACGAGGATAATATTGAGAGAGACATTCAGACTGAGGAAGTTGAGACACTGGAGAAATGGACACAGCATCCAGGGGAAAGTGCCATTGTGTCTGGAGGTGAAGAACAATTTAATCATAGTCATGTCTGCACATAGACTTTCTCTTTTGAACCCTCTTATTGTCAAGATTTGAAATAGGACAAGTTGTGCCAGTCACAACCTACTGGAGACACTCTGAATCCTCTGATTTGATCCCATCCCCTGATGGATGGGCAAGGAAAGAGTTCTGTGCTCTGCTGTTTCTCTTGGCGGGAGATAGGATTCCCCACAGATCTTGTTTTGAAGTATCATTATTACTGCTGAAGGAAAGTTAATTTGTCCTCATTGTACTTAAAAATTACATTGTTCTTGCAGCCTTATTAGCTGCAACGTATATCTGCATTAACTTGATTCCTTTTTGAAGCCTCAAATTTGGTTTTGTTTTTTGTTTTTCCTAGGTCCTATAAACAGCCAGGAGATGTTGGTGAATAGTACTCAAACACCTAAAATTGATTCACAAAGACTAGCAAATTTTCTCCGGTCTGCCTGCCAGGTACACTTTTGTACTTAATATCCTATGGGAGTTGTATACCTAAGTATACAGAGTGGTAGATCACTTCCAGTACTTGTTCTGACTAATTTAAATAAATGACTTAAATAATACGCATTATCAGTGAGATTCATCTCTGCAAAAGAATGGAATTGGAGCTGTGCAAATTTTACAGCAGTGTTAAGCCCTGCTTGCAAAGATATAAAATTAGCAAGAGAGTTGATAAAATTTATTGAATTCAGCCATGTGTTTTTGCAAGCTACAAGTAGCAAAACTGAAAGATAAAATGACCCTTTTATTTTTGTAAATATAATTATGTTTGAAAGGTGATCGCTGTTTTGCTAGAGGAGGATCGAGTTGCAACACAACCCAGGTGGAAACTAAGATCTCGACAAACCAGTCTGTCTATTAGTGACAGCTGTTTCCAGTTAAATACTAACCAGCCGTTCCTCCATGGTAAGGGGACTTTATTATACACCTTTTAGCATACAGTGTGAATTCTTCTTCCTTATGCAAAGTGCCAGGCTCTTTATTGTGGCTGAATTGCAAGCAGACATTTCAGGATTCGAAGATAATGTAAAGCTTACTTCTTTTTATTCCTCTAGTCTTGCTGTGGCTCTGTGCAGATAGGTTTCACACAGGGTAGAGCAGAGCATCGTTGCATTGGAGTGATCGCCATGCTACAGGAATGTCCTGGGCCTGTTTTCTTGATCTGTTGATGAAGGCCCATCCCAAGGGGTAACATTTCATTTAGACTCCTTTTGCTGGCAGTAGGCCCCAATGTACAAATAAAGCCAGTTTACTGCACTAGGAGAGAGAGCCTGATATATTTGAACTGTATCTTCCCCTCAGAAACAGTAAAAGTTCAAATGAAAAGAAAAGCAAAATTAAAATGTCTCTGATAGGTAAGAAGACCTATCACAACATGATAAAAATGATTTTTCTAGCTTGGACACGTATGATGAAGCAGAAGAATGTGTACGTTGATTCTGTAGCCTGGCCTGTGCTCTGTTTCCTGTTTGAGACTTAACTTATTTTTAGTAATATGTTTATATCAGATTAAACTCTTTGATTGGCTTGCTTATGCCCAGATCCCTGTTAACTTTCTGACTTTGTTCCTTTTTGCTTCCTACATCCTTTCATTTTTTTGTACTCCTTGTCCAGTCCCTCCTCTTTTCCGATATAGCATCAAAAGCAATCCACTGTTAATAGATAATTTCTTCATAGTTACCTGTTAGCTTCTTTTATTCTTGCTGTAGCAGCTTATTAGTCTTTTTCAACTATAGTGAACTTTCCTTTTTTCTTCATTTTTTCCTTTTTTTTTTTTTCCTTTATTATGTGTGATTTAGACCGAAAAATATCCTGTCTGTACGTGTCTCAAGTTCAGAGGCAGATGCTACTTTCTGCTCATGGATTACCTGAGGGGGCAGGTGTTGCCTTACTGGACAGAAAGAGCATCATATGTGTCTGGAATGTCTGGCAGCCGTCCAGTCCTCAGAAAGTTTTAATATGTGACTCGGAGGTATGGTTTAATAACATTGTGTTATTGCCTATTGAATAAATGACTTTATTATGTATATTTTGGTTTTCTGTCTTGCAGCAATTGGTGTTGAGTTACCCCTTTCGGCTTTGCATCAGTAGTTATAATCAATACAGCAATTCTTTCAGAAAGAGAGGGGGTATCTACTGGAAATTTTCTGCCCTACCTCCATTTTACATAAGTTGTCCTTCTGTAGCCAAATTCTGTAATCAAGTTTTTCTGGTTTTGTATCACAAGGAAGAATTAACATACTTCAAGTTACCATTTTATTTCTTAATTTTAATGGTGTCAATTTTTCCTGGCTTAACAGGTGCTAAGTTGTTGCCTTAGTCCCAGTAAAACAACCCTAGTGTTTGCTGGAACAGCAGATGGTTCGTTGCTGATGTGGGATCTTCGAGAAGACTCACGAATGCACCCACACGTGACGTTCAGTGGAACTGAATGGACATTTAGACTTCCAACATTTTCCACTGGTCAGTACCTGCACATTTTAATTTGTTGTCTCATAGGCAATACAATTGTCCACTACATATTCTGCTAAGAGATTTGTTTCTCAACAGTCTAGTTTAGCCTCATCAGAAATTATATTTATTCTAGTAGAAGTTGCCTATCAGTAATGACCACAAAGGAATACGGATCAATGTAAAATATACACCAAGCAGTGAGAATGGAGATGCAGTGAGAATAGATCAGATGCAGACTGTAAGGAGCATTTTAATAATAAAAATTCAGCCATAACCTCATCTGCAGTCATTAGTGTAATCAATTTCAGTCATGTTACCTGTCTTAATATAATTTGCATTTCTTTTTGATTTACATCTAACCCAGTTATTAAGATGGAGGAATTTCAAAAGACAGAGAGAATTTAAGACCATAAAACTCACAGCCATTTAGAGGATGGATTCAGTTTGCAAATTGTGCCCCCTAAACCTAGGGTTGTGCATATATTTGAGATACATATCTAAGCACGTACCTATATAAGCTCTGTTAGAGTCAGTGGAATGCAGCTCTGTGAGAACTGGGGACCTGTTCAACTCCCTAATGTAGATATCTGTAGATGATCACTTGAACTGATTGTATTGATTAGGTTTAGTTCACTGTAAAGATCAGGGAAAACTAGCTCATGCAGAGGCATCTGCTTGTGCTAATCTTCATCTTGAATGTCATCCTTACCCACTTCTGAAAATCCAGCCTGTGTAACTTTATCACTTCTGGATTCTATCCAGATATCTAAAATTGTGTTCATTTATTGCTCATTAATACATCAATTTTTATTGTAGCGGTGTAAAATCTTAGGAATTTCTTGCATATTTCTGAGTATCTTTTTATGATATTGTCAGTACAGAGTATATGAATACTTCCGGGGATTCCAGAACCCAGAAGCAAGTAGCAGATAAGTTAGTAGTAGTGTGTAGTGTGACAATTAAGGTGGGATATGAAATCCAAGTATCAGGTGGTTCAAATAGTACAGTAAGTGGAATTCTGACTTCCATCGATTTACTTGTAGTCTTTTGTTGAAGGAATTTTGAAGCTGTGTCTGAGCTTCGGGGCCCACGAGCTGCTTGGTTCGGTATCTCTAGAAATGTCTCTCATGTTGGAAGCAAGATCCGGATATGTGCTTTCATCTAGCTTGCCACAGGAGCAAGACCTCTGGCATTAGGACCATTTGGGAGTCACAGAATGTTCCTTCCAGGTTCCTAATGGGACAAGAAGTAGAACAGCAAAAAGTGTGGTAGTCGCTCCATAGTACTTCCTAGTTTAGAGATGGACTATATTAGTTTTGCATAAATATTGAGAGAAAATTTACTTTTCAAAAGTGCTTTTTAGTTGAACTACTTTCACCTTTTTACATTTTATTGACATCGTTTCTTCTTTTCTATACTTCTGATGACGTAGTATACGATCAAAATAATGTAGACTTTTGTAAACTTCTGTAATCTGTGGGTGACAAATTTCAGAAGTTACTGAAGTTCATCTAAAAGACAGATTAATACAAACTATTTGATTCTGCAGTTGGCTTGGTGTATCAAGCTTGGCGTATCAGTTGGGTTGGTGTATCATCAGTTTTATGAATCTGATGGAAGTCAATGTGTCTTTTTGCCTATTACCAAGGCAAAAACAAACGGTGAAACATTGATCTACCTGACGTTTTTTGTTGTTGTTCATTTAGGAAACATTTTGCACTATTGTATTTGAGACTTTTACAAAATGCATCTTCATGATGCTCATTATTTGTCATTCTTTCTTTGTAATCATCGTACTTCTAGGTTTCCATCGTACTTTAGGTTTATACCTAAAAATGATTAGGGTTTTGTTGTTGAAAATAATACAGCGCTTATCTTTAATTATCGTTAATTGCAGATGGAGTTCTAAACTCAGTAAACCACTCCTCTCCTATACTAGCAGTGGAACCTGTCTCAACCTCTCTCTACGCTGAGCAGAATTACAGGCTCTCAAGCCTTTCTTATCAGGAGGGTACGTAAACTGTTCTTTAAATGATCAGTAAATCTGATTCATTCTTTAGACATCTAGTAAAGGATATATCCTAGCCATATTCCAATTCATAATTACCTTCTGCCTTTTTACGTTCTCTGTAGAAAATACAAATGATTAAATGCAACATCCATGTTGATTTTTCTGGTTTCATTATTGTCATGTTCATTCAGTGTGGTTTTGCCCCAGATGTGGGCATGTGCTTTTTGTAATTTTTTAACACCACTTCTTTTTAGTCTGTGGTTAAAAGAAGTTTTGGGGTTATAACTTATTTTGAGATGGTCTCAGTGCTTCTACAATATCCCCCCGAAAGCTCTCAGTGGACTGGTAACACAAATAATACATGACTGTACTTTGCAGTTGTTCCTGCACTAGTTGTTACATTTTTTTATGACCAACTTTTGCAAAGCAACTTTAATCCTCATTCCTCAAAATTCTCAGGTAGCATGGTATATTAATCCTATTTTCAGATTTTCACCTTAAAATCCCTAACAGGCCTAGGAATTGTGCTGCACAATGCAGATTTTACAAGTTTTAATCTAGTTGCACTATACTGTTCCCAATTGCATGCAGAATCCAAATATTTTAAAAGATGCAGAAAGAGATGCTTTGGTAAGGCAAGCAGAATATATTAGTTTCATGCCTTTTTCTTCATGGGCAGAGTTAGTCCTTTTTTTTTTTTTTTTTTTTTTTTTGCTACTGAGGGGAACACAAAAGCTTCACAGAATGTATTAGTCTGGAAAAGGTTTAAAATGGTTTGAGGATTTAAAGGAATATCTTTTAAGATGAAGGTAGTGTATAAATATAAATTGCTACCTTCTTCCTGCAGAAATGTCAGCCTGTCCATGCCAGATAGCTTCAATGGATGAAAATGGAATCCTCAATATGTGGGTGAGTTTTATTTTTATATATATATATATATATATATATATATATATATGTGAAAAAGGAGAGAGCATCATGTGTTGTAACGATAATACACTTTTTCGAATATAGCAACACACTTCTTTTTTTTGAGGGGGATGAGAATTGCCTTCCTGAAAAGTACAGCAACACTACTGGAATTCTGGTCAAAATCCTTAACCTTTCTCCCTAATGCCAAGACGTTAAATTGTTAAACAGGTGCATGAATTCACATAGACATGGGATCAGCAGGATCAGCAGTTCTGCTTCATAGGGGTATGTTCACATGTGTCTAGTAATTGGATAATGAATCTAGATCCTTTTCTTCTACCTACTCTATTTTATTTGAATCACAGTCGTATCAGAGACTGTGCTGAATGTGTGTGGGAAGTCTCATTTATAATTAATATCAAATAAATGTTCAAGAGGTGAAATGTAGAAATCTATGGATAAAATTACTCTTTCTAAAACATACTGAGTAAGTAAGCTCCAGGTCTGTTGATCTTTTGGTTTCACTGAAATGTTTTCTTTGTACCAGAGGTTTTCAGTCTTTCTCTCATACAGCTTTGTCTCATATAGTGATCCAGTTGTGTCTGTCTGAGTTGATCTTGTTTGAGATAGTTCCTGAAAACTCTAAGTAACTTCAGTAGCAACTGATTCAGGCCCAGTGACCTGTCCCTCCCAGTTCTTGAAAGCGCAGTGAAAAGCACAGGATTTCTTTTTTTCTTCAACTGATGTCTGCTACTGATTAAGCATAGGAGGCAATTTCTCATTTTCTGCCTTACAACACAGCAGAGAATATCCACAGATATTTGAAACTATGTTAGCATTGCATGTGGTTGAAAAGGATGGAGAATATACCTGTAATCATTGGAATGTTAGACTTATCTATCTAAACATTTATTCAGAGTTATTTCATATGTTCTTAAAATATTTGTTTTTGGTAAATATTTGGTAAACCAAAAAAAAAAAAAGGAAAAAATTGGTAAGTATTTGTTGTGTATTAATGTTGAATATTGACTTTTCAGGTTGTTGTTGAATTGCAAAAAGTTGATTTAGCTGGTTCACAGACCGATTTAGGTAAGTATTGAACATGAGATAGAATTACGTGCACGAGTTCTGTGATCATGAAGTTACTCAGAAAGAAGGGTCGTCAATGACAAGTAGTTCAGATAAAGGCATAATTATTGACATAAAGACTATTTCTGAATAGGACACGTTTTGCATTATAGGTCAGGCATCATGTGTCAAGTCTTCACTAGTTTCTGAATTTCACCTGCTAATTCCATATTGGCAGTTGCCGCCACAGGCAGTCACATTTCTTAGAATGTTAAAGCAACTTTCTGTACTGCAGACAACTTTTTCAAGGATTATGAGGTTCTTAAGTTCTTGAGTCCTTCTGTTCTTTCTTTAACTTTAAGCAAAGATTTTATAACACTTTCATCTCCATTTCGATAATTATTGTGTCAGGTCTCTTTTGGGGAAGTTATTTAATTTGCTGTGAGATGAAAGATTCCATAAAAGCCTAAGCAAAGTCCATTCATTTTAAGTTATCTGAATTAAAAAATATATATATATTTCATGTTCTTTGAACAAATTTAGACTGACGTATTTTATTAAAAGAGAAAGGCAGTAATGAAAATGCTCATGTGTTTTAAAATACATATACAAACACTGAAGTGATGTTTTGTGTTGAATAGTAAAAGTTTTGATCAATTTTGTCACTTATAAAATCGTATGCATTGTGTGGCTATATAAAGCTGCTACAACTGGGTATTTATTTCTGTGCAGAGGTACATTTCAAAACAATATGTTGGATACAATTGTACTGTTGCCAGCATTCATCTTTGCTTCTAAGGTTTTAAGAATTGGAATTACTTATGTTATTATTTACTTAACAAACTTTTAAAATATAAAATAAAATTAAAAAATACATATTTATATTTTTATATATGTATAAATAGATAATTGAGTTCATATTCTGTAGGCTTTACTTTTAAACAGAATCTTATCTTTTTTCTTTGATGACTGTCACAAGATCACATGTTTTTAGATTTGATTTTTGAAGTAAATTATTCTAAACTATGCAAGATCTTTACATATAAACTATTATCTTTAAGAAACAATCTAAACATAAAGTTTCATTTTTTTCTTAGTTTATGAACTGTCATAAACCTATCTGTCTATATGTAGATAGTTTATGATTAGCTTTATGGGTTCTTGGGGTTTTTTTTGGTACTACAAAGTGTTTAAATCAGCTGTAGTTAGGTCTTTTTTTATTTAAAAATATTTTTTGTAATTTTAGGTTTAATTCCTGGAGGGAAAGTGAAGTTAGTGCATAGTTCTACTACAGAATTGAATAAGAGGTAAGAAAATCATGGCTTTTAGCTTTTACATGTGTATCTCTCAAAGCTATTTTTTCTGTGTCTTGTTAAGCTACTGTTATGGGAGATATAACATTATATTAAAAAGTTTCTAATGTTTTAATGCATGTTTTTTTCTAGAGATGTTCATAGACATTTTTGAACAAGAGCTTCAGTAATATACAACTTCAGGAGGCAAGTTCCTATATATTTAGATCATCTTCTACTTATGTATTTTTCTGTTTTTCCCAGCGTTTTCCCAAAGGATATATGCCAGAGAATGCCACAAACACTGTCAATTAAGTTTCTTTCTTCTAATCCTAATCATTTCATTGTTGGAACAAACATCGTGAGTAATATTTGAAATTAATTTCACGGTTTATTTTCTGGTTTTGAAGGCTGTCACATTTACTTGAATTTTTAGCAGTACACTGTATATAAAATTTGTAACTTGAGGCTGTTATTAAAATTTAATTTGTTTGCTATTAAGGAATTTTTCAAGGCAGCAGCTGTGCAAATTGTTTGACTTTTTTACTGTAATAGTGCATAATGGTTTCTTTTGTTGCTTTCTTCATATTATTCACAGGGCCTGGTAGGCCATGGTACAAGACACAATTTAAAAGTTCCTCCAAAGCTCTTCAGACCCCAACAGAGTGGGCTAAGATCAGTAAGCATCAATGCAATAGATTTCTCCCCTTTTGGAAAGCCACTCTTTCTGGTATGAAAGCATTTTAAAAAAGCTTTAAATTAAACTTCTCATTAAATTAATTACTTACTGAGAAAAGATTTGCAATGTAAAATATTTAGCTGCATGTGATAAGTGGTTTATTTTACTAATTCAGATCTGTCAGGCAGGTTGACAAACAAATATTGTGTCCTGGTATCTGAACTTTGCTTGGAAAGAAGGTGCCTTTGGCTCCTAGAAATGCATGGCCACCTTGCTTTAGCCAGTACTTTTATAACTTATTCTTTGTTTTTACTGAAATTACTGAAATTTACTGAAACAACCTGACAGAGTCTGCCTGGTCAGCAGCGTATCCATCCTGTGCGTGCTCAGGTGTGTTCAGGTTTGGCCAAGCACATTTAAATCAGAACTGGATAGACTGAAATACAGACATATGTCACTTGAATCATGCAATTTGTTTTATTTGTATGCCTGGTGTTTGCAAGAATAGGTTTGTCTTCTTTGTCCTGCTTGGTTTGTTTCTTTCCCAGGCAATATTTTATTTTTGATTGTGGTATCTCCAGGTTGGCTGTTCTGATGGAAGTATCAGATTGCACCAAATGACATCAGAGTATCCCCTCATGCAGTGGAATGACAGCACAAATGGGCAGCCAGTTATTGCCCTGCAGTGGGCTTTAACCAGACCTGCTGTGTTCTTTGTCCTGGATGCCTCATCTAATATTTATATTTGGGACCTTCTGGAAAATGATTTGTTGCCTGTGGCGAAGCAGGCTATTCCATCAGATAAGTAAGTGCACTAGACTTTTTATTTTTTCTTCAATAAAATTTTGATATTATCTGTCTTCTGAGCAGGGTTTGTGGGGTCTTGCTCAATTTCAAACTTCCATAAGAATTGCTTTTCTAAGTGTATGTGTTTTGTATGTTGTGTTTTGTTTGTTTTTTAAACTGCTTCAGCTGTGGAAAGAGACCTTATAGCAAGTTGAATATTTTTTTACAGTTTTTACCTATTACTTTACATGATATAGTCCAATATAGTGTTATTAAAATCAGATACAGTGTTATAGTGGGACAGCAGCTGTCCCACTTTGTTCCCACTAAAGTCAGTGGACTCTTCAAGTTCCAAAGTAGCTTTGCTGAGCCAGGCTCAATCTTTAAAACAGTCAAGATCGGAACACTTGGAGATTATTTTTCAGTGGTTATATATAATATATTTACCAATATAAAGCAATATATTGTGTTTATTGTCACAAATAAAACAAGGATGTTTTTGATTATTTGTGTTCACCAAGACTAGTGTCGGGGTGGTCTCACTATACCTGTTCACCTTCACAAGCTTGAAACAATTGTAAAGTAATGATGCAAGCAGTGATGGTTATGGAAGCTGTGAAACAGTGGAAGAATTTTCTGTCCAAGTGTACTTGCATTAAGTAGTTGCAACTGGTCATCTTCTGAAAAGCTAACTAACATGCTAGAACAATAGGGATGAAGTTTACAATATGGCAATAAGTAGAAGAAAGGAGTCAGTTAATTATAAGTGATCTGTTAAATGTTTGAAGGGAAAGAAAAACAACAAAAAATTTCTATTCATTTTACCTTGATTAAAAAACAACCCTCTTTTGATTTCAGTGTTGTGACTATGGCTGTACTGGGAGAACCAGAAAAAACAACTGGTCTGCTAGGAATTGCACTGGCCAAAGAGTCTGGACTGATAGACATTCAATATGTAAAGAAGAAGTGGGCATTACCTCAGCCTGGGGAATCTGAAAAGCTGCATCTGCTGCTATTGCAGTCCTTTTAGAAACAGAACTCTTGTCTGAGCATACAGACTAATGCAAAATATTTAGATGATTCTGACTGTAATTAAAAGTTTTGTAATATAGTTTTGTATTTGTATATAGCTTGCATATATTTTAGAAATATTGATACAGTATTTCAGCTGAGAAGATTTATTTTTGATTATTAAAATGACAGAACCTTATTTAGCAATACTGTGCTCAAATACGCTGAACTGTATTTCATTATTGAAAGGGTTCTAGATGTTTATATTTAAGAAAAAACACTGAAAATGCATTCCAATAAATGTCAATGCTGTTTCTCATTATTGCACTCTGAAGTAAATTACAACAGTCATTTGCCTGGTCAGCATAAACTTGTGCTTCTGTATAAGCAACCTGAGTGTTCTTTGGGCCTGTAGCACACTAATGCTTGAGGAAAGCTTTATTATATCTTCATATAGCAATATGTAGATATGTCGAAGTACAAATTTCCATACATGGTAACCTCTGACTTGGACCCTGGAGCTTTGCAAAAGGAGTACTTAAGTACCTTGAGTTCTCCTGGTATGCAGGCTGTATGGCTCAAACAGTGTAAACATGCAAGAAACATTTACTGAACATCTAAGTCTTCTTGATGAGGTTTTCTGGTGTAAAAACAAAATACTGACCTATTTATTACTGAAAATCTTCACTACAAGGATAGTGGAAATGAAGAGGATAGTTGCCTTTATTATTCTGATTTCTATACTCTATTGGTAAGCTTTTGGGACCAGTCCATGTGTAGAATATGTTGTATTTTTCCAGTCTAAAACAATTTCTTATTTTAAAGATAATGAAGAAAGCTGTGATTAAATAGTGCGTGGACTCATAAAATAAGGACAACTGGAAGACACTCTGTTTAGAATTCAGTGCATAAGTATTGAAGCTGTGCACATTCTCCTTGTTAAATAGAACTTACAAAATATTTGTAAGTTAAGTAAGTTCTACTTAATTTATTGCAGCGGTTTCTAAGCAAGTTTTTACTTTAATTGAGTAAACTCAAAGTGGCCACATGATGGTGCCAAGTCACAACAGTAAAAAACGAGAGCCTACTCTGAACAGCCTGCACTGCTTGGAGGACAAGCTGCATGTGCTCAGTTACACATTCCTCCTCTCTCAAAAGAGCAGCTGCGGTCCAGGCAGCCTTGTAAAGTATTGGAGTGCTGTATATTTTAGAGAACATTTTCACTATCCTAGTTTCCTGCTCATCCATACATTTTTCTCACCTCCATAATTAACTAAAAATCACTCTCCTCATTTTCAATAGTTGGTTTATGTAATAATAGCAACCTATTCCTCGTGCATGGGAGTCTGAGCAGTGGTGGCTTTGCTTGCTTCTTGTTAAATATTCATATTGAAGCATATAACCTGAACTGGGGCACAGTGAAAACTATAATGTTGCAGTTTCAGGTTAGATGCTTCCAGATGGACAAGTCTGTTTTCCGCACAGCTGCAGTAGGTGGGAAGATCACTGACTCTAAAAGTTAAATTAGGCTAAATTAAGCTAAGTAGCTTTATTCATGCAAACACACGGCAGGTGCTTCTTGTATTAAGGTAAGAAAGCAAAAGCCAAACAAACATGTGAATGCACACACAAACACACACCCAGGGCACTTCCCCTGCCTCTGCAAATCTGAGGTCAGAATTAAATGCTGAAACAATACCTCATCTTGTGAAAGAAAGCTCTGATTTGTTATTGTTTCACTGTTTTCAGAATTTACTGTCCTGATTTTTTTCTACCATGGAGTTTTCTATACGTGCAAAGTGCAAACAAGCATTTATGTGGCCTGTGCTGTGTGCAGTGTTTTTTGTTCTGTTTCTGCATGCAAAAAAAATATGTAGTGGTTACCTTCATACAGAATTAACTGTCCCTGCTTCTGAACTGCTGTGAATAGGCATGCTTGAATTCAGAGAGCAATGTTTTAGGCCAGTTGTGTTTGCACTGCTGGGAGAGGGAGAGCTGCACGGTCCCTGTGCCGCTTGCCTGAAGAACCAGTTTTCTTCCCTGGATTTGGAGCTCAGGTGATACAAATGTATCCTCTGCAAACAAATGCTATTATGAGAATATGAAGAAAAAGGTTGTACTTTTTTTGAAAACATCCTGTCTCACTACATAGATATAAACCCTTTCAGTGTCACTTTGTGTTGGTGTAGCAATTGGGCATGGGTATATAGCATATTTTTTGATTGCATATAATCAGAAAAGTGGAAGGGGTGGTATGCTCTAACACAAGGAAGGTGTATAAAGACTTAACAAACTGTGTCAAAGCAAAGACTGTCTTCCGTTAGCTTATTCTAGTGAATATCAAGTTAATATTATTAACATACCTTGTTTTTTTATTAACATCCATTTTTTTTACTCCAATGCTTCAGAAGAAAGCAATATTATGATTACTAATGGAGGATTGTGTATGAAAGAATAATATTCCTTCTCCCTCTTAGTACCAAAATGTTTTCATTTTTACTCACAGCTCTGATATGTGTATATATATGCAGAGACACTCTACTTAAAGATCTTCCCATAGAATGTAAATCCTACTTTAATGAAACATTTATATATATATATATTTATTTCAATCTTTGAATAATTGAAAAATATTGTGTTCTTAAACATATGATCATTCACTAAATGAATAGTAAGTTAACTGAAGAACGAAGTTCTTAAATATCTGATTTCTTACAACTGCTTAGAAATCTTTTTATTAATCCATCAGTCTTTCAGTGGCAACAGGAATAGGTATGGCCTGTTTTTTTATACCAGAATATTTCATTTTAATTGTATTGAAGGTGACTGTCTTGCCCAGTACAGTTTTGTCTTTATTAATGATATATTAATATATATATATTAATTATATCATGGGTTAAGATCTCCTGAAATTTCCAGGAACATGTAGATTCTATAACAATTGGGGAATATGCTGTCAGTATATTTTTAACTCTCAGAACATGTTTTAATTGAATTGTAAAAAGTTATCCTTTAAAAGGCAGACATTTTCATGAGGAGATTATAGAGGACATTTAGGCTTATGTTATCTGTAAAAACTGGCTGAAACAAAGCAAAGAAGTACTAAAGGTTACTGAGTTTTGTAAAAAGCTGAGAGAAAAGCTTTTGGCTTTGGAATAGGCCTATCAGCAATTTTCACTTAATGGGGAAATAGCCAGAATTTGGCTCTCAGGGACAGGTGCAGTGACGTATACCAGGGAAAGGCATGAGGATACTGGGATAGGGAAACAGTTAATGAACACCATTTTTATTGCTACCTTCATTTCTAATCAGGCTTATCAAAATTGTATTTATAGACAAGTGCTTCTTTGTCCTTGTGTTTTGGGCCTAGTAGATCATGCTAGTGAAGAAGGCAATTCTACCTGTAGCTCAAGCTGAAAAGATCAGCCAGCTTCACTTGTGCCGATAGTTCTACAGATTTCTGTTCCAGTACTGATTACCTTTTTTTTTCAAAAGCTTAGCCTGAAGGAACAGTGTTTATACATAATGTTAGTGATGGAAATAGTCAAATACTTCTGTGTAAATCAGCCATCTTCAGCAGGAACTTGTTTTTGCAAATGCAATCATGCAAAGAACTGCTTGGTTATGTCTGGGAGAAGTTGCTTCCTCCCAGTATTTTCCCCAGGCTTTCCCTAGCCACACTGTGATTCATTCGGCCTCTCTTTTGTATGTTCTGCAGCCAGTTGTAAAAAGCACACTATACTAGTGAGGAAAAGATGTCCATTAATACAATCACCTGAGATCTTGGACTACTAAAAGTATTTTACGAGCTGGCACTTAAAATTGAAGATTTTTACCTGCACAGGAGGTGCTGCATTGGCAATAGAAATGCAGACTTCCCCTGTTATGACTGAGAATACGCAACCAATCCATAATGATTTTTTTTTTTTTTGACTGAGCTAAAGCCAATTGAAATGAGGAAAATCTTGCCAGGTGTATCTCATGAGCCTCCTATAGAGGCTGTGAAAGTAAATTTCTACCTGTGATTTTTTATTTTTCATCTACGCATAGGCATACTCATACATGTCTGTGTGCGTAAGCATGGACCAGCTCTCCCCTAGACACATACTTCTTAATCTCGTCTCCTTTCAGAAACGATTTTGTTTTCTCTTTGGACAGCATTAGCATTTTTTTGATGCCAGCAACTGTAATACTTTAGCAAGGTAGAAACACTCAATTGTTTTAAATAATTTAAGGTAATCTTAGGTCAAAAGAAGTCTGAGTGTTGAGGGAAATGATTTATAAATCTGCTAAAATGCTAAAAAAACTTAGACAAGTGTTAGTCACTAGTGTTAGTGTTAGTAAATGTCAACTTAGTCATGAGGAAATCTAGTGGTCTAAAAGATGCGTTCAGCTTCTGGTATGCACCACACAGACAAGCGTGGGACGCGGGACGCAGCCCTTGGAGGAGGAGTTTGCTCTAGGTTGCTCCTCAAGCATTTAGGAATCCTGGGCCAGAGTCACAACACTGTGGGGTGCTGTAGCCTCCCAATGGCCCCACGAATGCTGAGCCAACCTCGTCAGTAAAATAGAAGTGACACCACAGACTCACACCGTAAGCATCCAGATGCTGTGCAGCTTGGCACTGGGTTATTTGTTGACCGTGAATAGTGCTATGGGTTGACCACCCTGTTGACCCTACTGTTGACCATACTGCTACTGGCTGAGCCACAGGGCCTGCTTGTACCCATGGTCCGGCCCCGTTTGATTGGATAATGAACGAAGCCCAGGAAGGATAAAAGCAAGCAAGCCACATAGCCCTGGTGTGGGCTCGGAATCACCATCAGCCGGCCTAAGGACCCAACAACCCATCCAGCAGCAGGGACGCCCTGACGCCACCTGCCAGCGAGAATCTCATTCATCCTGGTGCAGCTCAAGTGTGCTGAGAATAATCCAGGGAAATCCATCCTGGCCTATAAGGACAGGGAAAGGGTGAGAGCGGTCTGTCTGTCAGTGTCTGTCATCTGTGTAAAACTGTTTACCTGTAAAAAATTATTGCGTTTGACAAATGATGATCTCTCGAGTTCAGAGTAACTAACCCTAGAATCTGTAAGAATCCCATACTTCTGGTGTATTGGATGTGGTGGCGCCTTGCAACTTCCATCTCTTGAAATTTCCCGTGTTATAAGGAACACCAGCTCTCTGCCCAGTGGCTTTCCATTTGTAAGCAGAAATTTTTCTCAAAATTTTCTATATTAATCTCGGTGGCCGAGTTAGATGGGTCTTAGGCAGGCATGAGGATATCAAACCAGAGGGAAGCCTACAGACCCTACCTCTGTGACATCTGCAACATTGTTGGGCATGATTTTGAGCTCAGAGACATCAGTACTTTTGTCTTCATGTTAGTTATTAGACATAATGTCCAATTTAGATGCCAATAAAAACACTAACCCTTGTACATAATCAGTGACATTACATTTTGCATGAATGCAGTTTAAACTTTCCAACCTGTGCCATCAAATTGATCAAATTTCATCTCCAAATAATTCTTATCTCATTATAAATTAAAGAGGCCTAACTGCCTTATTTTCCACTTCCTCACTGGTGCAATCCAATTGAAACCAATGATGATATTCTAATAAAAGCAGAAATAAAGTAATTCTGTAATAGTCCATAATACTCATTGATGTTTATAGCATGATATCTTTTCCCTTTTGGTTGAATCCTTACTTCCATGAGATTCATTAAATTTCTTAATGTATTTGTTGCCCCTTTTTTTTTTTTTGGATGTCAAGTGCTTTTTGCACTTTCTAGAAGTCTCAACTATAACAGCTTCATTGGAACCTAATTCCTTACACAGGTCAGACTATTCTGTTGCTGCTGAAATAGGTCTAGAAATAAATTAAGTTCTGTTAGAATATATTATTAGACTTTCTAGTCATGCCTGGAGATGGCTACAGTGTTAAGAGGTCTTTGCTTTTAGCCAAAGTTTGTGCATCTCCCGCTGATAATTTCACTACTACATCTCTTCTGTGCTGTCTGTCTTGCGATCAGACAAATGATTCAACTTGTCTAAAGCACATTTGTTACACATCAGGGATTTCATAAAATGCAACCTTCATGCTACGCAAATAGAAACCTCAAATACAACCTGCAATGTTCTTTCTGTTAGAGAGAGAGAAAAAAAAAAAAGGCATAACACAGCAGTTGGTTAGATGTATTTTAAAAACTACATTTTTGACCCACTTGAGATTTTCTGGAGGCAGAAGTGCAGAATGAAGAGCTGGGTAAAATAACAATGATTTTTAGGCAAGGGTTAGAGAATGGTTTGTCCAAAGTCAAATGTTTAATATCAAGAGTTTTCCCAGTGCAATAAGGTCATAATTCAGTTCATTCAGCATGTACATTGCTACTTATGTGGTGTCTGCATGGAGTCCATGCTGTTCACTACTGCTTTCAAGGGTACCATTCGGAGGTTATTGAAAAAAGACTAGTGACTACTGTGGTTTTGAGGGTGGAGTGCATTTTTTTCCTGTTTTCAAGTTCAAAGTTCACTACCAGCGGCTTAGGGGGTAGCACAACTGATCTGTGTTAATAAAGCCTGAAGAATACCATTGTGTATTTGTTCCCCATTTTTATTCTGTGGTTGATCATTTGTTGGTCAAATATTGGTCATCTAGGTTATGATTAACTCTTTCCTTGCCACTCTTCTCACTTATGAATCAATTGTTTGGAATTTTATCAATTCTTTAAAAATAAACAAACAAAAAAAAACAATTAAAGTGTACATCAGTCCTTGCACTCTATCCATATATCACTTTGCAATATTCTCCAAGTACTCCAGTAACTCACTTCAGCTTAATCGCCACTGCCTCAATCCAATCCTAGCATCATTAATCAAAATTTGCTTTTTGAGGTCTACTCACAAATTGCTTTTTTTGAGCTTCTAGGATTTTCCCTGCACCCAGTGCTCATTCTAACACTCCAGTAAGTCATCTTCTCTTCTTTGTAAACTTAGGGGTGTTGCTCAGCCCTGAAGAAGCTCCTGCAGGCCAGCAGATACAGTTTTAGAGAGGAGGATGATACAGAGACAGTATGGGAGGGGAAGATGGGGATCCAGCTGAAAGCTATGTATAGCTACTTTACTGAAAGCTACGTACAGCTACTTTCAAAGCTATTAGAGATCAAAAAGGCTTGTGGTTTTCCTCTGTGTAAACTCCTGTTTTCACTCTTTCATGTTCTACAAAGATAAAGATTACACAATAAGCTACTTTTTCATATCCTTGCATCCATATTAAAAAAAAAAAAAAAAAACACCAGTTCTCTAGCATCTTTATAAATCTGTGGAATTTAAGGTATTTTAAAAAGAAATCTATCCATATATAAAAATAGCCATATTGAGACAGCAGATCTATCTTATTCCACCCACACTGGCCAATAGCAAACGCTGAGGGAAGAAATAAGGAGTAACCCAGCAAGCATGCAATGACACTTTTCTTCCAAGTACGGTATGTCTTCCAGGCTTCTGGCAATCTGTGGCACTGGAATTGACTCAGATGATGGTAGATCACAGAGCTTAAAACAAAAGTTATTTTTCAATTAATTCATCCAATAATATTTTAAGCTATTTTTATTACATCTTCTAGAAAATTTGTGGCAATATATTCCACCAAATAATTAGACACTGTGTAAATAAATACTTCCATTTGTTTTAAGCCAACTGACTGATCATTTCATTAGCAGTATCCTAAACCTAGTATCATCTGAAATAGGAAATAAGTCATTTCCTATTAATTTTCTCTAAAGTTTCCATGTTTATAGATCTCTTTGATATCATCCTTTGTTCAAAGTGAATGATCCTATCTGTTAATCACTCCTTATAGAGAACTATTCCAAAATTTCATCATCCATCTTTGTGTTGATTTTTATTGTTGTGATAAGCTACCCAGCTGGGATGAGAAAAGCCAACATCGAAGCAGGTGGGGAGGTCACCTTCCTCAACGAACCCGCGCAAGAACAAGGTACCTGTAAGACAGTGGAAAATTTGGGCTTGTGAACTTGAAGTTACAAGACCCAAATCTGCACAAATATCAGGAATAAATCAGCTCCAGGTTCTCACAGCTGCTGGGACTGTGTAGCACCACTTTGGCACAGTTTAATATGTACAACTAGTGGTATCCCATAAACTTCATCCATTGAAGGAGGAACTGCCTTTGCTGTAGGTGTTGGCTGCTTGACTGACCATTGCACACATTTGTCATCTTGACAACAGTAAGTGTGTGTCCTTTTAATGCTTTGTTTTTAAATGTCTCTGGAGAGATATTCCATTTCAGAGTTGAAAATTATGAACAAATGGGTATCTAAGACCAAGCAAGTTATGGATGGTTTGGTACTATATGTCATGGGAACGAATATTCCACATGATGCAGTGGACAAGCTGCTATTATTTACAGAGGAACAGATTGTCTTTGACTTTATGAAAATGGCAATTCTGCTTTTCTTAATTATGCTGCGATATGAATCTGTTTAATGTAAATGTCATTTGTTTGATTTATAATATTACCATTTTGAATCTTTCTCGGTGGATATTGTAATTTCAGAATGCCTCAAGGTATAACACATTAGCAGCTAACAGCTATGGGATCAAGCTGCCCTTTAACTGGTCTGTAGGAAACAGTAGAGAAGTGACATTCCCAACAAACAATTCACTGATAGTATCATCTTAGTCAAAGGGTCAAGGAAAAGAGAGACATCATTCAATTTCTGAGAAAAAAAATCTTGTGTTTAAAAAACATTTAAAATAGACTGCTGAAATACTGATGTGAGAAATGAATATGGAATACAGCAGTCAATTGATGTTTTAAATATAAATGCTAATTAAATAAAATAAATCTTTATACATATATTTATCTGCATCTAAAACTTAGGTACCTGATATCTGCTTTTAGGAAATTTAGATATCTAATTCAGATATCTAAAAATTCCTTAAACTATATGCCTACAGACAACGTCTGATAATTATTTTAATAAACTAGGGCCTATTGAGTAGCTTTTAAAAGCTACTTTCGAAACGTAAGCAAAGGGAAACTCTACCTGCTCTACGGCTACCACCTCCTCGCACAGCTGAGTTTAACCCTGCCCAAGGGGAACCAGTCCAGAACCGCTGGGGACAGCGGCAGTCAGGAGATGGGTCTTGTACGCCTCAGGAAAACAACCCCGATGTGGGGCTCAGCATTCACTTAGCTTCTTAGACTGACCCCAAATAATAGACTTTCAAGCGATGCATTTCAAAGAGAGCAAAAAACGTTCCTCAGTGACATTTCTTAGAGCTTTTTATGGCATGATATGATTGACATGATTCAAATGAAATGAAGGCTGAGGCAAGATTAGTCACTGTAAATCTCATAAATGTCTTCAGCTATGCCAATCTACTCTTCCCAGCCCATGCTCAGTCTGACAGACTACAAGTTTCATTATAAAAATGCAGTTTACCTCCACTCTCAACTGACAGAAGCAAGAGGCCAATTTCACAATAAAAAATTCATTATGGAAAGTTACTGAAACATTCTCTCTCTCTTTTTTTTTTTTGGTAGTTTTTTTGCAACAGACTTTTTAGAGATGAAGCACATAATACTGTGGTACTGAATGATCAACATGGCTTCAGAAAGGGCAACCCACAACTCAGTGCTTTGCCACGTATCTGCATTACAGCTTGTGCTGAGGCTGATGCTCCTTATGCAAGCACTGAAGGTGTATCCTGATCCAGCAAATGGCCCTTAAGGTACCTAAAAGGCTGTCAGGTGACATGAGGAATATCTATGATGACAGGCTTATGCCTCTCTGACTGTTGATATTAGATTCATTGACAAAATCCCTACAACTTATTTCATAAATGATACTTTATGTGTGCTCTCCTGGGGGACCGTTAGTGTCTTATCCCCAAGAACGCTGTGAGAAGATCCTCCTAAACATGACATGATGCAAATCAAATAAAGAAATGCTGAGGCAATATTATTAGATACCTGTATTTCATAAATATCTTTCATTATGCATGTGATGAAATCTCCTTTTCCTTATTCCCTCATTAGTCTGATAGGCTGCATTACCATACAGGACATGATGAAGGAGGGAAGGCACTACCGTGTCCCAGAAACAGAACAAGAGATGGATATTGATTTGGAGTGTTTCTATGGGAATTGCTCTGGATGAGCTCTGGTCATCTTGCAGGGTGCTAAGAGTGAGCTTCTATGCTCAGGCAAATCTCCCCCTGAAAGTAATGCCTGAGGTAGTAGCTGTTTTTACAGAGGCATCTCAGGAAGCCAGGCTGGCTGGCAAGGCCACTTGTTTTTGTGATATATTTGCAATGGCGACTGGAACAGGAAATGATGGCTCCAGGGTTATGGCCGGCAGCATGCATGGCATGGTGTCTGTCCTCCTCAAACACTGCCTTCCCCATGGCAGTCCTGCCACAGAACACGGGAGAAGGGTATGAGCAAAAAGACACTGGTGCTGCTGTTGAAGGGGATCAGGATCTTGTAAACTCTCCCGCTCCAGGGGTAATGAGAGGGAATCAACTCTGGGAGGCTGCACTTGGAGGGAGGCTGAGGAAGAAGGCAGCAGGGAGCAAAGGGAGGAAAGGAAAACATAACACCAGGGAAATCTTGCTGTTGAGTGACTTGGTTTTGCAGTATCAGTCTGAAAGATCAAAGGAGAGTCGTGTTCACTTGAAGCAATGTTAAATTCCTCAGCGTTTTCATGCATCATTACAGTATCTTCCAGCATTTGCCTTTACTAGAATGAAGGAAAAGCAGGAAATGCCGAGTAATCAGCTTAAAATCAGCAAGCGCAACAAGTTCAGGTATGGTTGCTGAGTTGAGCTGGAGGTGAAGCCTGAACCCCACAGTTGCCATAACTGTGAGAGAAACACTGGATGAAAAAAGAAAAGAAGACCAAACATCTAAAAATACCCACAATTCCTCCACCTGAAACGGTACTATTTTTATGTTTTGTATTTATATTTTATATTATGTGGCTTATGGGTGCTAACGTCCATGCTTGGTAAGTTATTTATCCTTTCTTTATCTATTGAAATTCATACAGAATCTCACCTAGCCTACCAGCAATGCGAGATATGGCTGGAGTAGGGAACAGGTGTTACGTTTCTTCTCAGGTTGTATTTCTGACCCTCTAGTTGAATTCTGCTCTTTATTCCTTCCTCATTGTACCATATTAAAAAATAACAAGCCATATATTGCTTCCTTTAGACATAGTGGTACTCCAGCTTCTCCCAAAATTAAAACTCAGTTCGCCCTCTCTTATAGCTTAATTGATAACCACATTTGACTGCTTCCCATCAGAAAAAATACTAATTTTCTTTAATTTAAAGGCCTTCCCTATTTTGATTTACAGATATATTCCCTCAATATTTTATCAATATCTGTCACATCTATTGTATTCAGAGCATAGCAGCACCCAAACAAACCATCTGTCAGGAAGTTTGGTGCTTGACTTAGAAAAAGAGCATTGCTCATAAAGCTCTGCAGTGTTAAAAGCATTATCAACTGCTGAAATTACTTTCAAGTAATTTTATTTTCCAAATTAGAGTGCATATTGTCAACATAATCGAGCAATTTAAATTACCATCGTGCTTATTATTTGTGGTTTATCATTCATGTATTATAAGAATTTTGCTGCTAACTATACTTTTAGCTTTGATAAGTACATTCACATATATAATTTAAATAGACATATTTTTAAAAATTGCACACCCATGACAACCTACTTGACAATCATATCCTTGTAAATGACAGCCTTAAATAGGTAGTGGTCAAAAATGCTGTGATTGTCCTTCAGTTTGTATTATAGCACATCATTTGCAGTAGCAGCAATAAAATCACTTGACATTTTCTTTTAAAAACATTTCTGACATAGAATAAAATCATCATCAGAATGCCAGAAAGAAAAGCAAAATGTTCCGTGCAGAACATAATCAAGGATATCCAAGTATATCCAAAGAAAAAAACTTGCCCAGAGAGCATTTTGGAGTTTTGGGAAATGCGCTTTGACATATGCATAGACTAAACAGGCTTTCCTAATGGTTCATGCATAAAAAGCATCATGGATTTACCAACATTTGCCTTGTAAAGTTTTCTACATCATTTGAATGAAGATCTTTTTATCTCTTTTCACTCCCTAACTCCAGTAGCCTTGATGGTGCTACTGGAATCTCACTTACTGCATTTAATGCTTAAATACCATAGAAACAGCTGCCTTAGGAACACTTTGCATGGAACAGCATAGTCATCCCTGCAGATTAAATCAAATTTTCCATAATTACTGTCCAGTTGTGAGTACACAAAAATAACTAAGCGCAGGTGCCAGAGCAATGCTGCCCCAAAGGAAAATAAAAACAAAAGAGGTATAAAATGCTATCTGTCTTTCTTCCTGTAATTTTGCATGGATTACAAGGCCTAGACCAAAACAGGAGCTGTGGCTCTTGCTGGTCTCGGAAGGAAACGTTGCTGGATTTAGGGTCGGACACAGGCTCACGCAGGTGCATTCTCGCAGGTGCACCTTCCTTCACAGTCCTGTTGTGTCTTTCCATCTGATCCATCGCACTGGCCACAGTCTGGTGGACATCCCAAAAATGTTGTTTCTTTTTACAGTGATTCACTTACTATGAATAAATAAATAAATAAAATCCCTGGCAGAAAGACTGTGTGGGAAGCCCGTGGATCTCCAGCATTTTGTTGCAGCTAAGGCCTGGCTACAGAGATGTGGAAATTTATACTGCAAGTGCTAACAAAAGCTTAGGAGAAGAGTAATAGCATCATAAATGATAACACTGAAACAGTCTGTCTGAGGCTTTCAGAAGATATTTGGCAGCAGCTGGTAAAGTAACAAAGATAAGAACAATGCTGTTCATCAAAGTGACACTTGTTTATCTTGAAATAAGCCATGGTAATAGCAGGATCAATAATGGGGCACAATCTTTGTGTCAAGAGCTGGATGAAGAGACAGGGAGGTTGGGGTGGAAGCTGGGTACTTCCTCACTGCGCGAAGCACACGGGATGTTACTTCTCGCTGTGCTTTAGCTGTGGCTCTAATGCACTTTCCAGTCAACTAGCAAGCAGATATAGAGCTGGTCCTGTGAACTCAGCAGAAAATTTGGAGGGTGAGTCCCACCTACACCCTAGCCAGCTTTTGAGATCACCTAGTCTCCAGCACCACTGGCCTTTTAGGTCTCTGAGCGCCTTTTTGCTTTGGCCTGAGTTTGGCCGGATGTCTAACTTATAGCACACATGCAAACCATACTCTAGGCTCGGGAGGTATGTGTGTCCACACATTCATTGAGGTTTAGCTGGAGAAGAGCCTCCTGTGTCTTCCAAGGAGACCGGGAGACATTCCCCAAGGGGTGGGACGATGTACGGCTCATGATGGTGACGGCCTTTGCATAGGGGCCTTTGAACAAAACACAAACCTGACTTTTATTCAAATTTCACAATGAACTTGTGATAGTTTTCTCCTAAATAATGCCTGGCAGCTCTGACCTGAGGCCAGAGTGGACCACCATGTTACTTCAGGAAAACCTCCTGCTGCAATATTTCTAGCTCAAATGGCAATAGCAACAGTTCATTTTTATGGCTCGCTTGATTTTCATTCAACTGGGTAGTCTTCCTGCTTCATCTGTCATGAAAACAGCTGCTTTTTGATTGTACTAGCCTACCTAATATTCCGTGATTGAAAACCTTTTGTCACTCTTATGAGTAACTAGAATGATGGAGCATGATTAATTGTGCTGAAACCAAAGCACCAAAATGGCTCAACTAATTAAATGAGTTCTTATGGTGAAACCACTTTTTCAAAACGTTTTTAATATATGCAGGCTGATTTTGAGGCAAAAGGAAACTAACAGACTGTACTTACACATTAATGTTTAATCACTCTTTTTTCAAACTCTCAAACCAGGAAGGCTCAGAGTGGAGGCACCAGGACCACCACAAGCCCGTGATGACAGAGGAGCTGCACATAGGGGTTGGATGGATGCCAACTCCAACGGTGCCTCCTGGAGGGAGTTTGGGTGGATTGTCACCATCTAGTTACGTCCCAGCAAGAGCTCTGTGTGCAGCTCCCCAGGGGCACCTGGCAGCAACGCTGGCAGAACAGTCTTGCAATTCAGTATCTAGGACAAGGAGCTTTCAGTTAATGACTTGAGAATTAAAAAGGTTGCAATAAAATGGAGAGAGGTAGAGAAGCATTTTCTTTCAGCACGGACAGGACAGGAAGCAGGAAGGTGAAAGCAGGTAGGAGTTGCAAAGCCGTTTCCATGAACATCTCATCATCCTTCAAAAGTTCATCTTTTTCCCCATTTTAAAGTGCTACAGCATGAAGAGCAAGACTGCTAGAGATGCACAGGCATGCCAAAGTACCAGGATTCACCTCACAGTTTTTCTACAACTGACTCCCTGTGGTTTCTAATGCTGTGTCCCATTCGAAGCTTTTACTGTGCTGTCTTGTTTTTGCAGGCACCTGAGTTTTCATCAGTAAGCTTTTTTTTGTACCTAAAATGCTGCTATTTTTTGTCTTGGCCAAGCAGAGCTATCTCATGACTAAAATTCCCTGGGAATTGAAACAGGGAATTTCCAAATGTAGTCTTCCTAAGAGCAGGAATCAGCAATCTTGGTGTCCCCTGACAGTGCTGGCAGCAGCTCAAGCCCAATGCAGTGTCTGCATCAGCGCAAACCTGACTGGTGGCACCACGGGGTTCCTCGCTGGGCCCCTTGCCGGGCTCACTGGCATTTTGTACCTACACAGGAAGGGCTGCAATGTTCAGAGCTTTCCTTGGAGCATCATGGTCAGAGGGGAGAAGTCCTATGTCAAGTCCTAGCCCAATAATTAATGCCTACTCTACAGGCTTTGCCTAGAGGTATTGTTATAAACTAAGGAAAAATGCTAAGGATAGTGATAATATTCTAAAATGAATAGTAATATTTTAAAACATATATTATGGTGCTGGTATTTTGATAAGGTATCTGAAAACTTGGAAGAAGTTACTGCTGGCTTTATAATGCAAGAGAAACAGTCTGTTCCTCCAAAGCAAAAATGAACCAAGTCTCCTGTCTGACATCTCAGACAGCTTCGGAGGCATCAGCAGTTGTGCCGAGAATTTTATCCATTTGGAAAATGCACAGATCGACACGCTCTGGCTAGTCTATTTTTATTACTATGGTTATTTAATACATGCCAGTATCTTTATGGCTGCTTCTAAAAATACATATGTTCAAATGAGCTCTGCTGGAGGAAGCGGGAGGACAACCTTGCTCCCAGACCCCATGAGGTGCCGGAGCGCGATGCTGCCAGGCCTCCGTGCATCACACTGGGGCAGTGTCGGACCTTTCCAGCCCCATAGGAAATATTTACAGCTGTGTGCTGACCTACAGATGGTGCTGAGGGCCGGAGAAGCTGTGCTTGGATTGACTGGGGTATTCCTGTGTTTTGGCAGATGATACTTGCAGAGTCCGGTGTCTCTTGGGCTTGGAAGGGAAGGGCTTGGGATTTGGAGGGAAGTGATCCTGCCAATCCTGCTGATCCCGCGGCTCCTCTCCAGTGCTGGAAAAGCCTGTCATCTCCATCTCCTTCCACCTTGGCCACTCACAAGGTTAACACAAACCCTCGGCTTTCCTGATTTTTTTCATTTTTCCTAACATTTTTTTTTTCAAAACAGTGAGGGAAATTCACAGTTACACCATGAAATTTAAAGCCTGCTTTTGTTTTATTAGATCTATAAATCTCTCCCTTTTAAAAATACAGCTACAGGGAAGACACAAGGACTAGACAGCTGGCTTTTAACTTCTTCTGTCAGAAAATAGCCTCTTTTTTTTGTAGTATTAGGGTTGCATAACACAATTTCGTTGCTTTCTTTCACTCGCTCTTAGGTGGAACGGTGCCACTTGAAGCAATGCCATTCTCAGGGGAACAAAGCACTGCAAAAAAGATCATTACAGCAGAAAAATCCTGACCCTGTTAAACGGAGGGAGGAGATATTTTAGACACCTCTTTCAAAACAGGACAAACTTCCCTCTCACTACTCTTTGTTGACTGTAAAAAGACAGTTCACTTTGGATTTCAGATGGGCAAAATCAGAATGCCCCCTCCAGAGGCAAGACTGCATTTGTGGAGCTCTAAAAGGTATGGAGCACTGTTTAATAGTGAATTACATTTATTTCAGTTTTCAAGGCCCTTGTGGAAACCAAAATGCCAAGATAACACAATGAAGAATGAGATTGTGGCCCTACATTGCTAGAACGCCACTTAAAAGTTTTGTACAGACTGTGGAAAATAGATAATTGCCTTGCTAAGTGAGCATCAATGTGGAGAGACTAAAAGCTGGGACTAACATATGGCTGCAGCTCTGATGTTAACTTCCCCTCTGTTACACAATATTCCCACTAAAGGGTGAGTCATCTCTCAATCCAGATCCATTTGGACACAAGATTTCTGAGGGATGGCAAAAGGGAGATTTTTTTTTTTTTTTCTGACCCAGGGATTACAAATGCAGAGGACATAGTGACTATAAGTGGTGTTGGAACAACACCTGAATTTCACAGGTATGTTTGAAGTCAGTTCCAAAGATGTCCATGAGTATGAGAGAGATCGCCATTTGACTGATTCCTCTAAAAATTCTGCCCAAGGGACAGGAGAAGATAGGCTGCACCCAGCAGGATCTGCCCTTGGTGACTGCTCTGGAGCATTTCCAGAGCTGAGCCACAAGAAACTGTTGATTTTAGAGCGTGGTTGCTAAACTCGGCTATTCTTATTTCGGCACCTTGGTCATCTCAGTTACTCACGCGTGTGCCCTGAATTCTACTACTGACCACTTTCACAATTTAGAAAATGGCCTATATGTTGAAAGTTTGTACATTAATATTAGTTTTTATTTGGATTTAAATCAAAATCAATGCCTGGCAAGGACTGTCTCCACCGCTTTTTAAAGAGAGCAATGTATGTGTAAATGTTTTGGGTAAGTGGCAGCAGAACACGTTTCTCTGACTCCTGAGCCTTCAGAGGAAAGTCGTCTCTCTCTGTGTATAATTCAGGAAAAAAAAATCAACAAACCATTGGTAAACTTAAATTTTATTGGCTAGCGGTGGATTTGAACATACCCTTGATGGCAAGCATGCGTTTCAGTGCATGGCTGAATAATATTCTCCAACAAGTCTCCAGACTTGCCTCTGGGTGGCTTGGTCCTTCTGCCCTGCACAGTGGTCACTGATGATATCCACCACAATGCTCCATCCTGTAGGGTATGCCTACATATGCTTACATAAGATATGCTTACAATGTTTACATCCTGTAAGATATTTCTCTAGGACATTTCTTTTTTCTTTTAAAATTCAAAAGTGCAATAACAAGTTTTTTGAAGTGAGAAGTCTTTCCTGTAGTATTCTATTCTGTGTGGTTGTTTTCAAAATACCTTTATCATTGTTTCTTACCTTTGCTGTTACTAACTGGCATCAGCAGCAATTAACTTTCCACAGCAGAGGTGGTGGGGATAGAAGTCTCAGTTTCTGCTCTTGCTACTTTGTCCAATCATTGGTATATCTGTTAGAGTCCTGGGTAGTGGTTATTTTTAGCTGTCAAATTGCTGTTTACAGTTTTACCTTAACTTGCCGTTTTGTATTTCAATCTGTCATGAATTTCTTGTTAGTGATTTCCATCATCTAGATACTGTTTTGCCAAGCTGACCCTTGAAGACTATGTTGAATTATAAAAATAACATCTCATAACTGATCATCAACGTCTATGTCTCAGATTATTAAAAGAGCATTTTATAAAAGGAATAGAGAGTTCAAATGCATAACTCTTGTTAGAGGCTTTGTTAGTTATTAGAGTGAAGTTTACCTCATTACACCTAGTTTAGAAAGCTTAGGTGTGAAAATGAGTTCATAACATATTTCTGACAGTTTTGGAAGCAAAATACTATTTTAGTCTGCCTTCTGAATATCTCACACTTCTTGAGAGTCTGAGAGAAGGGAGTCATCTTTACAAACAGCTTTAGCCCATTTGGGGAAGAATTGTAGAAGACTTTAAAAGTACTTAGTAAAGCTAATGACAGTTACTGACTGACTGAATGCAAGTAATAATAAATAATAAGCTGTATGAAAACATAAGCTGTATAAAGGGAGTGAATATGTAGAATGATTTGGTCTGAAAATATAATTATTCCAATATATTACTATCCATATCACAAATCTCAATGAGTACTGAGCAAAGCATATCTATCATGGACTGGCCTATTGCCAGTAACACAGTATTAGTTAATATATTATTATTTAAAGGATGATTAATAAGATAATTATACTGTGTGATGGTTTGTTTTGGTTTAGTTTGTGTTTTTTTTTTTTTTTCTTTTTTTTCTGCCTTACTGTTCTAGGCCAGCAAGAAACTTCCATAGCGTCAATTTGGAGAGCTGGTGATACTTGGCTCCTGCTGAGGAAAAAAGGTCAGTTTTTCTATTATGTTGGCTACTGTTTAGCCTTGATTTATTTTCTGTCTTAAGTGCTGGCAGCATCTTTCAGGTCTGATACTCTTGCAAAGACGGATTGACATGCAAAGTCTCACCATATTAATATCCGAATAGAAATTCTAAATAGTCTGGTTGTCAATTGCATGGTGGGCTCACATCTGTACCTAGCTTCACTGGGCTACGAGGAAGGGTTGCATGTACCACATTTGAGAGCCAACATGACACGCGGTATGACAGAATGGTGAGGAAAAACAAGGTCTTGTATCCCACCAAAGAGACCTTGCCATTGAAGATGAGGGCAGATGTTCCTTGACTGCTAGACTGGAACACCAGTCAGCTGCTGTGAAAGACGTTTAGCTTGAGACTACTGATAGCGTGAAGGAACTTCTTCAGTTCCCTTCAGGCACAGAAGCTCCGATGTAGGATTCAGCTTTTGAAATATGCAAAGGAGGCTTCTGTGCAATGGGACCAGAGCCCTTTCCAGCTGTGGAATTGGCTGAGCTTGTGGAATAGGAAGTGATTGTTTTAAAGTGCGGGAGACGCTGTGCTGGCTCCCGACATAAAGTTATGCATCTTCCCCTTCCTGCAGGCTTGTGCCGCGTGCTCGTGGCTGAACACGCAGTCCTTGGCCACGGTGGAAAGAAACTGTCTGGGTAACAAAGGAAATGGAAGATTTGCTGCTCGGCAGAACAGTCATTCCTCACGGAGCCTCCCTTGTCCTCACTGACACCGGAGCGTGCTTGGAGAACGGAGGCCCCCAGGTCCCTGAGCAGGGAGGATTAGCTGAAGGATTTGGTACTTGGTGCTCAGCCTCTGATAGCCCATATAAAATAATTAATGCCTCAGCAGATGGAAGGGAAACCAGATTTAAAACTTATGAGGGAAACAGTGTCTGAAAAAGAATTCTCATTCCAGACTAAACTAATCCTGTTGACATCGAGTGCAAGCTTAGACCTTCTGCTTCTCTTCCTCTCACATATATTTACACTGCTGGTTAAATATAGGTCTGGTCTAAAGCCTAGCCCCATTTACTATTCCCATCCTCATTATTATGGAAACACATGTGGAGACTCAGCTATAGCCTGGGTCCCCGCGGCCTCTCAAAGAAACCTTTGCATGTGAGAAGTTTGTTGGATCAGGCATGGATTTCTGCACTTGGAGGTAGGAGGAAATGCTCCGAGCTGCATTTGCCCCATCCACTGAGGACAAACCTGAGTGTGGGAGCACTAAGGCCAGCCCAGGTGCGCTGTGTCTGAGGGAACAGCCCGCAATGTGGGTAGACAGCAGCTGAAGCCATCTCTACTACTACCACCACTATCACCATGTGTAGAGAAGTGTCTTTGTGCTCTCTACGAGGCAACACAAATGTAAATTTCTCTTTTACTTCTACCGTCAACCATGAAAAAAGCTGGAAGCTGTCATCTTGCCAAGTGAGCATCTTTTCTTGTATCATCTATTTAAATAGGAAGTTGACAGAACAAGCAGAGGAAGATTACGATACAGAGATTAACACTTATTTCTTGAATAATAGTAAATATGACCCAGTGGGGCCACTATTTGCAAACCAATATGATCTGCTAACTTGTTAATTAAGCCTGAAAGTTAGTTAATTGCGAACAAAAAATCTCTTGATGGACATGAGAGACCAAATGCATGGAGCATCTTCAGCACAGAAGGGAAACCAATGAGGGTCTTGACAGGGCAGACCAACTCAGCCCTAGCAGTGAAGGGAAATCCCCTAAGCCAAACAGAGCAAGCAGAAAAGGCAAAACCTGTCCCCAGGCTGTGGATACAGAGCTGTGTGTTCTGCATCTTGTGCTCTCGAAGGCTAGATGGGAAGTGTAATATTTCTGCGACTGTCTGGGAGATATATGATGTGTTTGCTCCATCCAAGTGCAAGCTATAAAGTGTAATAAATAGAGAACAATCATTAAGAAGGCACTGTCTCTATTTTAAATAAGAGAGTAGTTAGGATATGGCAGTGATACGGAACATATTCCTGTAAAGCATGAGGTTATTTCTCTATCTATAGTAGGGATGTCCTTTCATATTTCATCATCAGAAAAACATTCTAACTGCAAAATCTTGCTTGGACCTCATAAAACTGTTTTCAGTTTTTGAGTGCTTTATTTATGGGCTATGCAATGCAATGATATTTTAAATAATTTTGCTTTAAATGGTAACTACGATCTGATGGTTATTAAGGTGATTTTCTCAAACAGTCTTGTATTTAGGGAACTGAAATATGTAAAAAATATTTCCATGTAAGTGACAGTTGATTTGTTGAGGTTTCTTCCAGAAGGCTGGGGTTTTATTCTATGATGCTGTAATCTATTTTTTTTAAAAAAAATTACATTCAGTAGGATGAATTAAGATACAACAACAGAATGTAGACTATGATCTTGTTCCCTTTTTTATTCCTACCTCCTCTCTCTGGGAAGATTCTAAGGTCTGAATATAAGCTCCTTATAGCTAAGAAATCTGCAAATTAGGGCTCAAGGGTCTATCAAGGTCTTATTTTGCATTAGTGTCCTCTCATACACTTACGTCCAGTTTTAAATAAATTAGTCATTTTGTTTCTTGGGAGATTTTGTCCATGTACTTGGTGGAGATGTAGTCTGAAAATCAGCTAATGAAAATGCCAGTGTTCAACGCGGTCTTCCCTAGGCAGAAATTCTGGATGATTGCAGAGCATCGTCAGTTGTTTTTGTATTTCATTAGAGAAGCGCATGTCAGAACTCTCTAGGACGTGAATAAAATTCATGATCATCTTCCTGGGATATTTTTCAAATTTCAGAGTGGATGTCATTGGCAAAGTCTCTCTCTGTTCTAATATATTGATAAAATGCCCATACCACAGTGCTGATGTATCCATACGCTAATTCTTTCTCATATATGACATATTATCCTCTCACTGAATTTTCTCACGGTCAATTTTCTGTATGGCAGCATATCTTTCACTAGATGTTTTTCCTCCTGCTGAGGCAGATATCTCTGAAGCAACATTTATCACCATTTACTGCAGGAAGCATTCTTGAACTGTGTGACCTGTCTACTGAGTTTACATCTCTTGTGATATCTTGTTTTGCTGTTTCTGCTTTTAATATAAAGTTATTTCTGAGAGAAAAATCTTGTATCTGACTCTTCACTTCATACTTTATGAATATTTTCATTAATTAATAGGCAATATGCAAATAATGTTTTTATTGATAAAATTGGGACTCCTTAGGCTTTTCTGTTTATATCTAGCAGATATTCTACTAAACAAAAGTAAGAAACTATCTGTTACAAGCGGTATTTTTCCATTGCTAAAGGAAGTATATGTGTGTAGATTATATATAAAAGTACGTATATACATATTTGTATATTAAAAAAAAAATAGAATAGCATTTTGAATCAGGAACTTAAAAGACTGGTACTTTCATAGCTGATTATATTTGACATATTGTCACTTTACTTCAATGCATAGCCATAATGGACAGTAGGCCCCATTCCAGTGCTGTAGCCTATGTGCTACAATCTCCTTGCTAAATGTGGAGGATCCTGATCTGTGGGAACATGAGTGTCTTGTTGTGTGTCCAAGTGGGAAAGGAGCATGAGGTGCCAGACTCTGGAGTGGATCGGACCACTGGGAGCCACTGGCTAAAGAACAATCACTGATAATACACTGTAAGTTTAACTTTCCACCAGAATTTTGTTGTGATTTAGTTTACATTTTCTCAGTTGACCTCCTCTCTAAAATGTCTTCCTATCCTCATTATTGCTTTTACATATGGAAGGACGAGTTTTCTCTCTGGGTGCCAGTCATCTGCTAGCATCTGCTACCATACTTATCTCTCTCCAGGGTCAAAGGCAAGGCTCCTTGGTGAACGCCTTGATCTGCAAAACTACTGAGCAACCACAGGTTCTCCCCAACAGACCAAACTTCCCTGGTACTACCTAAATTCAGTGATCATTTTTTAGGCTATTCAATATGGATTTTTGCAATTCGAAAAAGAAAAGAAAAACAACATTGTGAAACAGTGATTCTAAAAGATGAACACTGCCTAGAAACCCTGAGAATGAGTAATGGATAAAAGATCTTCAGAAATAAATTCCTGTGAACAGCTGTAATGAACATTCCCATGGGCAGCATCTTACATTACGGCCACAGGATTGTGTATTTCGGTCCTATACTTCAAGTAGTCTACAGAACTGTTTTGTCACTCCTCTGTTCTTCAAATTAACCTTGGCTCCTCAGGTAGCACCTTCTGGTGATCTCTCCCCTTGGAGACCCACCATGCCCCAGACCAAAACTGTACATGGGCAGAGGGTGACCTCTCATCCCCAGCTGGACACAGAATGAGTCAATTTGCTCCAAAATTCCATTAACAGAAAAAAACTCTGGATGGAATATCTACATCCACAGCAAGGAACTGGTGCATAATGAATGACTCAGGGCCAGTACGAAGTACTTTGGACCCAAGAAAAAATAAATGTTCCACTCTGTCATCTCTTCTGTTCTCTGCACTCTGGCCATGTCTATGGATTTCCCACACTTCTGAAATGTTCTCCTCCTGCCCTTGGTGCCGTGGTAGTATCCCTTGCCCCGTATCTCATTTGGTCTGCCAAACAAACTGTAAGGCCAAGAACAAAAGGTCTTCTTTCTGTCCACTTTGCTGTTAGTATATTCTATTCAGTAGTTTCAAAACTCTACATATTTTATAAACATTAGCTGGATTTATCGCCTGCGACTTCATGCTCTTCCAGGAATTTAGCTTTGAAGTGCTTTCCCAGAGACTATTGCAAGCAAGATAAGTCTGTTCTCTTGTAAACTTACTGACAGTGCTCTGTCTTGTCACATAGTTAACAGAAACATTTCCAAAGCTGCTAGAGTTTAAACTAGTCCCTTAAGTATGCACTTAATCAGTATAGTGAATAGGTATCCCCGAACTCTTCACATGTTTTGGAGCTCCAAAGCCAAAGGTTTTTAAGGAAAGGAGGAAAGGAATGTGTGGAGCTAGTACCCCTCTAGACCCAGTTACTTATTTCAGCACCTCCTCTGTCCAACTGCAGGTGCTATCGCTCATGGCCGTGCTGGTAGAGAGTATAAAAGAGCTGCAAAATTAGAGGTGAGGAATTAATTCAAGGCATATTGATAAATAGAGACCTTTTTTTTTTTTTTTTTAAGATATATGATGTCCCAGGAAGAAAGGAATGGGTCCAGGGTGCCTGTTTTCAGAATGACAACAGGCAGGAGACAGTCCTAGGGCCATAGTCTTCCTGTCATTCCTGTCCCTGGCCAACTGCAACTACACAAATATGGGACCCTGTTTTGTACAACATTGTCTTGTTTTTAGTTAAACACCTGTTTAGACAATACACACACATACTTGGGGTGCTGTCACTCCCTCTGAAGGACTAACAAAAGACAAAGTGCGACAGCTTTCATTGTCCTTAGTGAAGCTGATCTTTTAGACTGAAATGGCAAGGCAGAGTTATCAAACAGGAATAAACATGTTTTATCTTGAGAACTACACATGAATAGGGTCTGAAATATCAGACAATGGGAGTAGGGCCTGGAGCACAGGTAACTTCCAAAGCATCACTTTCCGTCTTATTTTCTGTATTAGCCTTTGTGTTTTGCAAAAGAAAATGTGAAAAATCCTTTCAATAGAAAAGGAAAAGAAGCTTTGCAGGGTAAAACCACTGCTCTAAAGAGAGATTGACTATAACTCAAAATATTTGAGAGTTTAGCATCAGAGGTGGTAAATACTTTTTGTACCTCAGAAAAGTTAGGTAGAAAACTGAAAAGCATTCCCAGATTTGAAAATTATTAGAAATTCAGTCTTCATTTTTATCACAAATGCCACAGTCCTTCATCTTTAATCTTTGTCATTTGTGTAGGTCTCCTCCACACTGCTATTAATTATAGCATCATTGTTTTTACAAAACACATCACGTTGTCCTTCTTTAATGATTAATCACTCAATTTTCCTATTAGCTAAAGCAGCAAGTGGGACATTAGCTTCTTTCCTCCCTGCTGAGCAAAACATTTTATCTAGTTTCCTCACAAGAGACAGTAAGTGGAAATTCAGAGTACTTCCTGTAACTGCTATTATGGATACGAATTTCATATCTCTGTCACTGCTCCAGGACTGAGTGGAGTGACTGGTAGCATATTAACCAAAGCATATGAAGGGTCCCAACATGAGCAAAGCAACTGGAAACATAAGACTTAGATTCCCTATTGTACATATGCATGTATGGTAACATGCACGCTATGCTCCATGGTGAATATTCACATTTATAAAAACTTTAAAAATTGAGAAAGTTTCATTTGCCTTCTGTATTTGCCTCTGCTCATTAGTCCCCCCAGGTGAAAATTGATTAATAACTTCTAGTTATTTCTTGGAAGAGCGCTTGAAAATAATTTTTTCAAAGACAAAATCTGTGGGCATGTAGTGTGATTTGGTCTATGACTCCAGGAAGGTGCATGAACTGGCCAAAGATTTCAATATTCTGAAATATGGTTTTGCTACAGTGTGAAATATAACCCCCAAATCCCCAGACTATTTATTGTGGAGGAATTAAAGTCCTAGCCAGGGTAGAGTTAGGAGAAGGGAACAAATTCCTCAGATCCGAGACAATTTCTAAGTGGATGTCTTGAGGTCTCTGACCTGGCACATAAACTGCTTCTGGGGTAGCTATGAAGTGGAGAAAATAACAGCTTCTACTGGAGATTTATTGAAGTCAAATTATCTGAAAGATTGCAGTCTTTTTAAACAAATTAATCTTTCTAATAAAAATAATTTGTAAGTATTTCTCTCTAGAACATCAAATACATACATCAGAAAAAAGTAGACTTTTAGTACTGAATATAATACATTCCATTTAATTATACTGCATGTCTTATTACAGTCCATTTTGCAGGACTAAATGTCCAGAGTCTCTTTTGCCAGAAAATCATGTAAACTTCATAACTAAGACATACAAAACTTTTAGTGTCAATGTTAGTAAAAGGTGACAGTCTCAGAGACCCTCTGCAAAACGAGAAAAAAACAACAAGCATTTTGCGTAAATATAAGCACTCACTAACAATGTACTGAATGTTTTCCAGTAGCTCCTTAAGCGAATTCATAGGAATGAATCTCTGATATTCTTTATTTAGTGTTGCTTAGGTTGTTGATAATTGTGTAGGTCAGTGTTATTTTACCATAGTACACTAAATGGCACATCCCATAGCTTTGGATATGGAACATAAAAGCAAAAATGATCGACCAAATACACGAACTCTATTGAATGCAGCAGTGTAAGCACACAGGTTGTACTTCTTACCAGGCTTAAAGAAATGGACTCTTAAATTGCTGCTGAGTGTGAAATGGCTCGATTTGCCTCACAGGTATATTCAGTACTGCATTAGCAATGTTTCTCATAGGAAGGATAAGGAAGGAAGGAACTCTTGCATTTGTATGTCGGCTGTGATTGATAGACAAAAGTTCCTTCAGGCACTGCGCATGACAAGTGCTAGATGTTATTGTGTGGCTTTCTCTGATTCTTTCATTTTAGGCTCTCTGAAGGTCACATTTTCAAAAGTGAAAGATTTGAGTCACTTGAACTATGCAAGTCACTATTTGCATATATAAACTTTGCACAGGTGCACATGGACTTGTGCAGTCTGCTTGAAAAACACTCAGGTTGAGTGCCATGTTCTTTTGTACATACAAGTATTAAAAACTCACCGTAGGTTTGTGTCTAACATCTATCTCACGGTGTTCTTCGGTACTGTTGTCAGGACCAAGCCATGAACACATGGGAGATGTGAAAGACAATATTTGTAACACAATATAATTGTATTTTGCAGTGTTTGCATGCCCTCCCTTCACTCTATTGAGTAATGTAGCCCTGACAACTTTTCAGGACTTTCTGAGGTTCTTACCAATTAAGAAAATGTTGCAACGAACTAGAGCACTGTTCAAAAAGTTCCAAACTGTTCCAAAAAAGTTCCAGCACTGTTCCAAAGCCCCTTTAATTTTTTTAAAACAATGGTGATGACTTGTCAGATTAGCAAAGAATCTATAGGTGGAAGTATACCAGGTGCTTGCTTCATCTGTATGGAGCTCTAATAGGATATAAACATCTTACCAGAGAAGCAAACACGAGTGATTTGTGTAGTGGAGGGCGATGAAAAAAAATGAGATTGCTGTCAGCAATTATGGTCATCATGGTAATTATCTTATGCTGCTGGGCTTCTGAGGCACTTCCTTGTAGCTTGAACTAATTCAATACTAATTCACTGAATACTCTGTACCAGGAATATTAGATTAATGTAAATAGCTTAGTAGTAACTGGGCAGCAATGCAGCTGGCATTGCATGGATCTTCATCATTGGCTATCACTGGTGTTCCTGTAAACTGATATATTTCACTGGGACTTTTATTGCTGAGGATGCATTGGTTTAAGTACAAGCTACTGAATGTGAGATCAACAACCTATGCATTCAGATTGTTTTCCTTGGGTAGCTGATGAAGTAATTTTGAAAAATTAATTGCGTCTTTTCTTCCCGCAGTGTTTGATCTCAGGGTAAACTTATTAATTCTAGGATATGGAACTCTCGTAAAACCAAGCTTTGTTTCAAACTCACTGAACAGATTTTGAGGCTATCCACAAAGCAATTTAATTAGCAGCTCTACTGATAAAAATCGCACTAGCAAATCAATGCTGCAGAGTGCAAGACACTGCATAAACACTGGCTTTGCTTTTAACTGTCAGAGAAGGCATCTATTGGATCTATTGAGTGGATTTATTTAACTTGTCGATATATACTCAACTCCGTTCACTCAAGAGGTTTGCAGATGACGTGCTTCACAGCCATCTTTTGGAGTATCCACGCACTTACATTCAAGCCCAAAGATTCATAAACAAGCCTTTTCTGAGAATACGTCTCATTTGGGAGGTCCTTGGGCACAGTGCAGTGGGTCCTAGCTTTGAGGGATGCATCCAGGTAACATTTGGATTCCTTTCACATATTTAATCCCTATTAAGTCCTGAGGAATCTAAAGGAGCAAGTCAAATGACTCTGAGAGAAATTAAACCTGACAGTTTCAAGGTAGTTGGAGAATTTTAAATTACACATATAAAGTCAATGTAAAATCACCTAATGAGGAGAAAATTCCAGTCCTGCTTCATATATGTCAGCAAATTCTTTATTTTGGAGATGAATTGGGTAGCAATAGTTACCCATGTGAAAAGGCTGAAACTCGTGTCATGTGAAGTTAGGTCCTTCAGGGACTTTCCAAATGGACCAGCTCATGGTGGGTAGTAAGTTTGGGTAGCCTTGTTTTAGGCTCTCAGATATCCCTGGAAATGAGGCAATTATCAGCCTCACAGTGTTACATATAATTACATATTACATTACATATGATTGCAGTGTTACATATAACACATACATGTATTAGGGAAGAGAAAACCAACAGTACCTAATCAGTTAATCTGTGCCTCTCTAGAAAAATTCATCATTTTTAGCAATGTAATTTAATTAGTTAACTTTTTTACTTTAAGATTCTATGAGATTATTTGCCTTTCTGCCTTTCCTAGCTCTGATAAGAACTACTTATCCTTAACTGAAATTCCTCTCAACCATATCAGATGGTTAGTAAAAAGGACTTCAGGGTAATATTTGAGAATTTCATTTCTATGTTTTCACTTATTAGAGAAAAATAGCTCCCCTGAAGGAAGAGCTCTTCTATTTAAAGCTTTTTACAGTCAGTTGTTCCAAAAAATGTGCAGCTGAAATAACTATTTTTAATTATTGGGTTTCTTTTTTTTTCCTTTCCTTTCCTTAGAAATCAAATTATTATAATTAAAGGCTGCATTGATTTTATTCGACTGTGATGATAGTGTTTCCTGAGCCACAGAAAAAGTATGTGACAAAAAAAGCGAGAAGCTCATGTAGATGGATGTGAAAAGAAAGGAATATTAAATTGAGCTTTTTATATTCTCTTTTTTTCCTGTGATTATAACTTACTTTTCAATCAATTTGAAATATTCCTGCTATCCCATATAATGAAAAGAGAGACCCAATGTTACAGAAAAGAACATTCTGCTGAGAAAAGGATTCAGCTTCATGTTCAATTGTTCTTTTTCATTCAAAGATTTTGTGTAAATCTGTAGGACTTCTGTAAGGCAAAAGTGCCTGCTGAAAAGAAGAAATTGAATAGGAAATTATGCTTGGGATTCAGAAATTTCTGACATATTCTTTTTTGTGGTTCATTTGGGTTTATTTGAGCTTTATTTTGGCGTAATGCCAGTGGCTTTTGTCAGCCTGACAAAATAATTTACCTAGGAATAAAGCCTCTTACTGTACTTGTACACCCCTACATCCCCATATACATTGTCTACAGCCACTCTGAAAGGTGCTGCTAGATAGTTTTGTGGAAACATTCATTTTGGGCTCGACAGTAACCAAATGTGAATGAAAACATTTGGTGAGGATCTTCTTTAATTAAGACTCTTTAATATGGATTTCTGAACAAACATAAATCACCACTAAGTTGTTACAGAAGCCAGTGGTGCACCCAGCTCTCCACTACTATTCACAGCTCTGATTCCTATAGGAAAAGGGATGTAGCAAAGCTAGAGAAGATAAAAAAAGAAGGAAGACCATGATCAGAGGCACAGGCAGTCTTCCATATGAGCACAGTGGGGTAACAAGAGACTGATTATTCACATTTTTTTCATAATTTAAAACTTCAGGGACTCCCAAATGAATTGCAGTTAGACACCCACTTAAATTATTACATTACACTTTTAAAATAAAAAGAATTACTTCCTCAAACAAAGCATAACAAAATTGTAGACCTCAGGTGGCCTCAGGTGATGCTGTGGAGCTCAAAAGGATATAACGGTGTTCAGAGAGAAAAGACCATTAATGGAGGACAAATCTAGTAGTGAATATTAACCGCCTGAACAACATTCCCTGCATAACATCTTTAACAAAAGGCTAAAATACATCTGTAAATATAAAGCTCTCTGGAGATACAAAATAAATAGTATTGCCTTAGTGAGAAAATCTTTAGAAGAGTAAGAAAAAAAATCTGCTTTATTCATACATTTATATCAACAGCAAATACAGTTTACGGAGTGATATTATCATAACCTATCCTCGTACTCATGTTGCACATTTCTGTATTTGCCAGGGCAAAACACTGCTGTAAAAACATACAAATAACAGCACAGTTAAGTTTAGTCAACCATCTAAATGTTAAAATTCAGTCTCTGAACTATGCAGCTGATAGTATATGAATGAGTCATAGAAACTTGCTATTTATGAAGAAAATGGCAAATGCTTAGTTCTGGCTTTTCTCATTACTTTTTATATCACCTGTTTCTTCCCAGTATGCAGCTTAGTTATCATTGATCCTCATCATTTATAGAAATGTAAATGTATTTTAGATGCCAGGCAACACGGCTCATGCCATTGCAAAGTAGTCATGCAAAGTAGAAGCTCTGCTGCTTCAACTTTTGTTCTTTATTTACCAAGTCTTTGAAGAGGAACTCCTGCTTTCCCAGACTGGGCCGCGTGCCTTTCAGTGGCGGGTTGCCAGGTCTCCCACTCTGTGTTCCTGGTCGGGAGTCGCGGGGCTGCAACTAAGACATGCTGAGGAGCTCTGATGCTGCATGATGTCCTCTCCTTCAACTGAGCCCAGTCCACCTTCCAGCCTGTACTGGGAATTGTGCTTGTTGCCCACCTCCAGCTATACCTTCATCTATACATGTCTTTGACCTTTCTCCTTTTGAAGTCAAAAAGAGCTCTGTGTATTCACTATATCTGAAGCAAGAGAAAAAAAAAAAGATGGATGTGCAAATACTAATTAATTTTTTAAATGATAGCCTGAACTTTAAAAAAATATGTTGACAGCTCTCAAGTCACACTCAGTAAAACATTCGAGTGTGGCTTCCATCCCAGGATGGCCTCATGCGATTGCCAGGAGAGCTGGTAGGTAAACAGAGTGGCTTTGGGGTGGAAACGAGCTAGTTGGAGCCAGAGGGACCCATCATGAGGTTGCCGTAGGACTCCAACTAGCCCCATATAGCCCCATATAAATAGGAGAAACCAGGGAAGCTGTTACTATCTTGCCCCTGCATATGAATCCTGAGACACCCTTGTTTTTAGCTATCCAATATACGTGGGATATTACTCATGGCTCTTGACCACATGAAATATCTGCTCGCAGGGTCAGCAGCGCTGCCGTACTCGAAGTATTCCAGCAAAACACTCCTGTTGCCATAGCTGCGTGGGAACTAAAATCCCAGCTCTGCCCTCACTTACAATAATATACATTTCAAGGACATCACTGATTTCAATAAGCAAGGACGTGATGTTTGAGAATTCAAAAATTGGCCCCTTCTTTCTGGCCAGAAGAGAAAGGCGTGAATGTCCAATCACGGAAACAGTTATCAGCATATAGCCATGCATGTTTCTGAGAAAGAGATCTGAACAACGGCATTAAATTATTCATCAGCATGTATTAATTCATCAGCATATGACAGAGTCTATGGTCAGAGTGTCACTTGCCATTAAGAGTACCAACTACAAATTCCTGCCATTAACTGAAACACAAAACTGTAATAAATCTATCGTATGAAATTGTGTCTTATGTCTGGAAGAGAGCAAGCAGCAACTACATATAAGGAAGGAAAGGAAAGCAGATAGGCAGCTACAAGACTAGCATGATTTAAATAGAATGCAAAGCTTTAAAACACTTCTTAAGGAAAAAGCAATTTAAGGCATAGAGTAAATACAAACTAGAAGAAATAAAATATGAATTTGCTAAAGCTAACCATGCTGGAAAATCACATATCCTTTCTAGACAGCAGCCATTCTCTTAGGCAATGGGAATGTTACATGTACTCAGTGCAAAATATCTGACACAAAAATGTGACTTAAAGAAGACAGGGATAAGTATAAGCAATGCATAAAACTGACTGAAAGGGCAGAAAATTCTCTTTGGGGTGAATGGATGTGGAATCAGTGGATTTCTGCAGGAATCGATCCTGTAACTAAACTTATTTAACAGCAATATGACTAAACTTATTTACAAGCAATACTGTAACAACTTCTTAAGACTTGGCCCCAAAATGTCTGAATTTACTAATGAAACTTGCTGATAACACAAAGCCAAAATGAATCACCCATATAGACGGAGCTGGTCTGTAAAGAGATATTATTACATGGCCCTTGAGGACCAAAATACTAGAAAGAGGATTCAACATAACAGTATGAAACACAGGCCTATTGGCCAAGAGTGGCTGCCATAAATTGGGGCTATAAACCAAGATAACTTCACCCTGTGGTGAGCTCCAGTCTTGGAGATTTCAAGACTTTCCAGTAGAAAGAGGAAATGATTTGGGAAAATGCAATTTTCCAGGTGGAATGCTTTCCTGCACTCAGAAAAGAATTTTAACTTGAAAACATGCTAAAAAAAGTACAATGAGACTATGAGTCAGACAGGATTTGGGATGCATCTGCCTAGACCATTTATTTATGGTAAGCTTCATGAAAATACTGGGCTTTAAACATAAAGCCAGACTTTAGTAGAGTACAATTTGGAACAACTAATTAAGAAAAAAAAAAAAAAAAAAGAAAAGATGAACCTCCTCTCCTGGCTCACTGTAGGCCTAACAGCTTCTCTCTTTGCCCCACACTCACTGGCTCCTTGGGCCAGGGACAGTCCCTTCCTTCCCCTTCCCTGCCTGGTTACCCCTCAGCCCCGAGCCCTGAGTTGGTGTAGGAACATAAAACAAGGAAATCAAATAACTATCATCCATCACAACAGGCTACCAGGAGGATAAGAGCAGAGACAAAGAATTTTCTGCTCCAAGCAAAACTTGCCTCTTTGACAGAGGTAAATATCTTAAGAAAATCACATTGCACAGCCTAGCTCCTCCACAGTGATGTCAGATGAACAGCCCAGGTCAGCCTTAAAACTCTTTAGCAGACTTGCAGTGCTTCATAAGGTGGAGAGAAGTGACAGAGAAATGGGTGGTTTGCCTGTGTTGTCATCAAGGATGGGGTTAATGCCAGTCTGCAGCATCTCGGGACACTTTGCATTCAGCCCTACAACACAACATCAACATAAAACTTACCAAAACTTTTGTTGAGTTTTCTGTGTTATTTTGGCTTTAGTATTAAGGCAGGCTGTCTGCTCGTAAATTAGACGCTTGTCTCATTACAAATTTTCATCAAAGAGCCTAAATCTGTCCGAAGTCAAGTGTTTAATCTCAGTTGGATGAAGTCTGTTTTTTTCCTTTTTCAGAAGAAGAGATGTGACCCAAAGCAAGCCAAATCTAAGGAAGGCTGAATTCATGGCTAAATAACAGGGCTGGGATTCAGAAGGTCTGGACAATATCCTGGACTGCCACAGATTTCCTGTATGAACTAAGTATATTTGCAATATTCATTTTTCCCCCTAGGAAAAATGTGAATAGTTCTATCAAGCTAGTAAACTGAATTTCTAGAATTTATGAACTAATATTGTCTAAGTACTTTGACACACTTTTTTGAGACAGTATGGAGCTGCAAAAGATTTAATATAAATTATATTTCATTGCTTCATATAGCAGAGTGTCTCTACCTGGAGCTTTTTCTGTCTCTTAGTAGAAGTCTAAATTACTCATTCACAGCAGATTTTAAATGTGAAATATTGGCTTAATGCTATTTTTCACTTAATACAATTCATTTAAATCTATTTGGCTTTTCGTCATTTAGTCTTAATCTGCTCCCTTCAAGCTACTAACACTTCCCTACGTTCAGACCTTTCTAATTGCTTCTGCTTTAAAGACATGTGGACACTTACCAAACTTAATGATTGCTTAATTAGCTGTCTGATCATAGTGTTGCTGCTTTCCAGCAAGACACTTCTACTGCTCTTTCCAGCTACAAGCAGGTCAGCTGCAGTCCCTCACACTAAACCTCTCAGCGCTGGCAATCCTTGGGGTCTGCTGCGTTATTGAAATTCCGGATGTTACCCAAAATTCTCAGAAATAAATGCTGTAAATTGAAGCTGGCAAATATTCCCCATATAATTGATGATTCATTCATGAAGGGGATGGGACATGAATGGAGTAGGGTCCTAAGCAGCGTGTCTTAGGGGAAGGGATGTTAGTCAAATTAGTAGCTTCATTCCAGTTTCACCACCTGTGATATTGTCTTCAGAGCTTTTTAAAACCTCACAGGGTGAAAATAGCTTCGAATCTGTCAAAAAAAGAGAGCTTTTATAAGTATTCACATGATGATTCATAAGGTTTTACTAGGGTATTTTCAGAAGGATGTAATGCTTGAGAGCAGATGATATGTGAAGCCTAAGTGGGCAATGTTGCAGACTTTTAAGGAAAAAATTCTCCTGTATGGAAAAAGAAGTGTCATAAGGTGTTCCTGTGCAGCTCCAAGAAACAAAGAAGCAAAGTTTTATAAGAGACACATAAGGCTTTCTAGCCTGGGGACACAGTAGGAGGATTCTGGCTCTTGTGTCCTGTCCTCACAGGAGAAGAAAGCAAAGGCAGACGGGAAGCAGCCGGCACTTTGGACAATGACAGGCTCCATCTTAACCTCTGAAAGCTTAATTCCACCTTGGCTGAGAGCAAGATGAAAGTAAACAAGGAAGGTTTCTATTATTAACCACAACCCTACTGCTATTTTTAAATTTTATCCATTATTGCAAATAATGAATAGCCTTCTGCAAGGCTTAGGAATAACAGTCCTGAGAAATCTGATGCTTGATGAAGTTTTCCGTTCCTCTGGGAGTGGAAACCCTGAAAGAAGAGTTCTGGTGCATCACCATGGTCACAGTTATATCAGCTGCCTGGAAGTTGCTACCTTAAGGGCTCAGGAAGGGCAAGAAACCTCTTCCAGAGAAATGCAATAACGAGAAAAGATCTTGGTGTGCAACAAAGCTGCATGACACAAAGGAACCCTTGAGAAGAAAGAAAGAAAGAAAGAGAGAAGAGAGAAGAAAGAAAGAAAGAAAGAAAGAAAGAAAGAAAGAAAAGAAGAAAGAAAGAAAGAAAGAAAGAAAGAAAGAAAGAAAGAAAGAAAGAAAGAAAGAAAGAAAGAAAGAAAGAAAGAAAGAAAGAAAGAAAGAAAGAAAAGAAAGAAAGAAAGAAAGAAAGAAAGAAAGAAAGAAAGAAAGAAAGAAGAAAGAAAGAGAAGAAAGAAAGAAAAAGAAAGAAAGAAAGAAAGAGAAAGAAAGAAAGAAAGAAAGAAAAGAAAGGAAGAAAGAAAGAAGAAAGAAAGAAAGAAAGAAGAAAGAAAGGAAGAAAGAAAGAAAGAAAGAAAGAAAGGAGAAAGAAAGAAGGAAGGAAAGAAAGAAAGAAAGAAAGAAGGAAGAAAGAAAGAAAGAAAGAAAAGAAAGAAAGAAAGAAAGAAAGAAAGAAAGAAAGAAAGAAAGAAGAAAGAAAGAAAAGAAAGCAGTAAGGAACTGCAAACTCTTGATTTGGAAACTTTAAGCTACTGGAAACTATACATTACATAGCATGGAAATCTTACACGTACAAAGTGCACTGGATGGCTCAACCACCACAGGCGGAAGGAAGTCACCCTTTAGAGAGTGCAGCCTGTAGTGAAGTCTCTGGGTCAGAAAGAAGCCCCACAGAGGCTATCCTGTAATGCAAATCATTGGTAGGTCATTGGTTTGATCTTACAAACCAAGCCCCATGCTTGTAGTACAGTAGTGCTTTTAAAAATGTTTGTAAATGCATTAAAAAAATACCTTCCTGAAATCTTGCAGACGTACATTATGTTGCATTTACAAGAAATCATTGCGGATCTTTACCATCTTTTATATTGACTATTTCCTTTTCAGGAAGATTTCATAGAAGACAATGACATGCTTTTGAGTAAAATGATATTGAAAATAAAGTTTATCTGAGTGTGACTTCATGCAGGCAAAGGGAATTTAAGTTCTCACCTGTAAGTTCACATAGTTGTCTGCTCCTGGAATATTAAACTTTTTCTGAGAGTAAGCCTCAATTTTCAGTGACTGATATTGTTGACTTGGGAAGAGTCCCAAGTTATAGATTTCTTATTTTTCCGCATCAGTGATATGATTTTAACAAGAATTATGTCATTTGGATGAGATGAAACCCACTGGAGGTACTTAGGTACTTAATATACTCCATACAATTCTTAAGTATAATCATAAATTGCACATAAACTGCTGCATTAATTCAGTGTTCTGTGCCAGTCATTTACATCATGATTTTTCTGTGCCCAGACATCATCTCTGGGGTTCATTAATTTATTATTAACACAACATTTGATAAATTGCAAGCAATGCTGCTGTGAGTGGGAGAAAAGAAGAAAGGTGTTGTGTGAAAGCAATGCTGTAGGAAGAAGCAGGAATCATTGTAAATATCATTCAGAATTACTCATCTGTACGAAGAGTGGTAAGGACTACTGTCCCTATCCATAAAAATACAACAGTTTTAAAAAATAAGATTGCAATAGAGGATAGAAGGAAAATCTATTGGATCCATCTCTCCACCTGTTTGAACTACTCATCTGCATTACAATGGCCAATTTTTAAAGAAAGTGGAATCTAAATGGACATTAAAAATGCTTACTTATTAATGCCAGCTGAAATCAAGCCAGAGACCATCTCCAGATTGTTATTTGCAAAGAAAAGAAGAAACTAAATCTGGTCTAGTGACACCTCTGCAACTTCTTTTGTCTTCTTTATTTACATATATAGCACAAAGTATCCTATATCTTCAAAATCTGCAACTGTTTTAATCTACTGAAGCTCTCTTTCCACAGTAACATAGTTATTGTCCCAGTAGGCTCTATTTTAAATAGTGCTATATCAAATCTGTCAACTTTTTTGTACTTAACTATGATAAAAACATTTTGATTTAAGTAACTCATCATATTC